>NC_135084.1:6135000-6435000 GCF_051107435.1 Chaetodon auriga | reverse complement strand
AAAACTGGCAGATACACACATAGGACAGATCCAAGGGTGTTGCATGTTTTAATAAAGTGGCCATTTCCCTCTGTAGAACTGCCTGCTGGGATCAAAACTTCTCATTTCCTCACGTCAGAAAAAGAAACTCCTCCTGGTTCTTGGGATCTTCTTGGAACATCCCCAGCATGACACTTGTTAGAGTTTAACTTAATGTAAAAGGTCCAAACCACATGATTCACGTCAAAGAACTGCAAATGAAGCTGATCTCAAGCTGACTAAGAAACTAGATTTACGCACTACATCCTCTCCTATCCAGGAGGTTTGTATCAAAACTGCCAAGGCTCTTCTTTTAATTACATGCTGTAATGTGGTGCATACAGCATCATAAACACAACTTGTTTACTTCCACAATCAGAATTGATTGCTCTGATCCAGTAAGACCTCCTCACATGTGTTGGATTGAAGACCCAGGTTTTTTTTTTTTTTTTTTAAATACAGTTGAGTCTGATTGGGAAAAGACAAACGCTCACACAGCTTCAATCACTGCTGCTGTGCTACTCCAGCATAGAAAAACACACACACTGAATGTCACACAGAGGGGGAAAGACAGGGAAGATTGAGGAAATGAAAAACCCGAATCAAACATTTGTTACCTTGAAGTCTCCTGCTGAAGAACTCAACAATCACTATAAAAAATAATGTGTTTTGTTCTTGCTGTGTGTGTGTGTGTGTGTGTGTGTGTGTGTGTGTGTGTGTGTGTGTGTATTGTCAACACTTACCTCTCAATCTTGCTCAGACTAACCACATCCTTGTTTGGAAGGCATGTTCTGTGAGCCTGACACAATGAAACAAAGCATACAATAAAAATACAAAGAATACGCTGAATAACGCCTCTGACAGGACTCATCACCTCATCACTGTTTTTTCATTACAGATTGAATTGTTCAAGATGGCTGTGGAGCTGAAATGCAAGGTAGCCTATATACTCTTTCTCGTTGTAGCAAATAATGATAAAAGTTAAATGTGACAAATTTGTCCTTTTAGAGGCTAGTAAACAAGGAAAAGTCTTCAGCATATGGCGTTTCTTATGTTTAATTGTGGCTATAATGAAACGGTTGTGTGTAAGGTTGTGTTTACGGAATCCTTAATTCACTTTTACAACATAAGATTTGTAGCATTAAGACCCAAAATGTTTGCCACTACTGCATTTGTCGTATAAAATGTTAACCTCTCCTGGCAGTCTTTTGTGAACAACTGCATGGCTTTGGCTGCACGTAACAGCGTGACTAAAAGACCCAAATGCTCTGTGTTTTCTCCAAGTTCACAATGTTATAAGCTTTCTGAATGAAAAACAACTTGGTAACCCCAACCCTTGATCTATGATTAATACAGTAGCAGTTTCCCAACAGAGGCCTCTGATCACCATGCAGATGGATTTCACATTATCTCACAGCTGATGACCAAGCGCCTGTGAAATCAGTGTAACTAATCAGGGGTCCTAAGATCAGCTAAGGTCACCAAAGACCATGATTGAAAATTACAGTGAGGGTGGAACAACCCTCATCTGCTGACCCTCCATAGCCTTCCGTAGCTTATGTCTATAGTGCAAATACTGTTTGTTTGCAGGGTGATTATATGGTGACATCATGTAATAGGCCAAGTAGTGAGTAAAATGCCAGTTAGCAGCACGTCACCTAAAAAGCACAAATCCAGTTCTATGTGATCTCACAGAAGTGGGGCCAATGCAAGACTGACATCATCATCTGAGAAAAAAAGAGGTATATAATGGTTTCTTGCATTACCCAGCTGAGCTGATTTGAACATATCTGCATCAATGGGTTAATGCCCACAAGCTGTTTAAAACATGAATTCTGTCTCTGTTGTACGACACAAATTGAATACAAAATATGCACAATGGATTATTTCCTGACCTTGATGCAAAAAGTGTGCTTAAATTGCCAAGAGGTGTGAAAAGTATATAACCCATCATGCAGTGACAGCTGTCCAATTGAGCCAGGCATATACAATAATACAACGAAGCTGTTTGACAGTTGCTTTATTAAATGGAATCCTGCAAGATAAGGAACAGCTGTCACTAACGTCTGACGTCTCATATGCACTGGAAGAGCTGTATGAGACGTAGGAACAGTTTACTCCAACCCATGATTCTAGGCAGGGTGTGCTGGGAAGGTCCTGTCATTTGAACCTTGTTTTCTGCCTTATTTTACCACATTAGCTAGTAAATTAGGAATGATATCACATGAACTCTCTGAGCAGAATCCAACAGGTACAACAACCTTTTCTACATATTAGGGATTTTATGGAGAGGTTTAGGACTTCTCACATTAACACAACTGCCAGTTTATTAGGCACACTAAGCTTAAACAAACAGTCTAATACTACAGCTCCGTAATGAATCCAACATTCATGGAGGTTATAATGATCCTTTTTTACTAAAATTGTTTTATAGAGGTGATTGTGGAATTTATAAAGGATGTCATTTATGCTTCTGTTGGATTGTATTGCCTTATACTGACAAGTGTTTCTAACATTTAAGTGGTCCTCGGTGATGTAAGTGCAGCATTAGAAAGTATTCGAAATCTCACAGTGTATGATTACAGCATTGTCTGTCAATGCATTGTGCTCATGACGACACGTGACTCAAAAAGAATCTGCCAACATCCAGTGTGACCAAGCCAGAGCCACATTAGAAACAGAGATATTGTTTCCAGTATAGTGAAAGTGGAGACTGGAAAAGTATTTCCCAGTGCAGTAGACTGGATCCTGCTGATTAAGATGACATACAATACATGCATTTGAAGCTTCCAGCATCAGCTTCCTGGTGCAGTGACCAATCATTTTCAGGCAACAATAATCATATCCAATACAGACAATCAGGTTTTGCTTCTGATCGTCATGCTGCTGGTCACGCTGTCTGCTCAGACGTGCTACACGCTGTTGTTTTATCTCCTCCACAACCTCAGCTTCTTCTTATTCTAGTTTCATTTTACCATATAAGGTGAGAGTATATTTTGCCTCGAGCATTTTGTGTATCTCAGTAATATGGGTTGGGTTCTGTAGCCCTGGTGGATTTATTGTGTTCTGAATCCGTCACTGCTTCTTAGATATGCAGGGAGTAAAGCTGATTCTGCAAGATAAGAGCATATAGTTATTTGTTGTGATAAATGGTCCAATATCATTTGATATTGTCTCTGAAAGAAATAAAACACACAGTGGCTCCGGCTGTACAGGTGTGACACTGCCCTGAGCACATTTTAAATCACACATATCTGTCTAATGTACAATATAAATGGCACACATGAATATCTCAGAGAAACTACATTTAAGAGAAAATAGCGGCCATACTAAATTTCTAACTGACAATTTGTTCTTTAAAAACTGACTCCAGAAAATAAACTTTGCAGGATTGTCGTACTCCTTTATTCATCCAGGGAGGCAATGTTCTCTTTTCCAGGCAGGCCTGATTCACACCCACAGTTACACAAATTCACACCTGGAAGCTGCCCAGTACAACCACAGTGCAGGCCAGTGAGCAGCTCCACTGGAGCTCTCGAGGGTAAGGGCCTTGTTCAGTGTTGGTGATAATGCAGGGAAGAGTGCCACTCTTTCAATTTTGTCCCACAAGTACATGGATCAAACCCACCTCTTGGTGTTTGGAACATTTTTCATCTATCAAGATTCATATGGAAAACACAAGAGAAGAAATGTTTTGTGTTCATTAAATCTGCAATACCTGATATTTTGGGGCACTTGGTGGAAACACACAGGTGCTTTTTTATCCATCAGTTATCCAGTCAATATCCAGCAGTTGCAGAGCAGCATTAATGTTAAATCCAAGTCAAACAACACTATGAGGGCGGTGACAGTGAACCAAAACAGTCAAGTTGTGGGCCAGACAGCCAAACCATGAGCTGAAACTCACACGCTCCGTAAAGTTGAGGGGAACTGCAGAGTCAGCTGATAATTCTCTGCAGATTCAACGCTACGAGTGATCCCTCTCACATTGTCGCTTTGTTTTCATACTGGGATTTTATACTATAACATGGCCTCTCAGTGACAGAGCGTGAATCCTAAACAGGAGCTCCTGAGAGTTCCTCGTATTGGCGATACGTGAAAACTGACAGCGCCCTGAGGCAAATCACTTCAGTTTTGCTTTAAGAGAAGTGCTATCCAAAATACTGACCCATCAGGATTCACTTTAAGTATATTCATCAGAATGAACCTGTAAAATGTAGTTTTAAGTTATTTTTATGGTGCAGTACACTCGGTAAATTCTACATGTACAGTATTTGCTTATTTGAGGGTACTTCTACTGGAAGGGATCGATCAGTTTAAAAATATGTACAAATAAAGTGGTACAATCAGGAAAAGTCATAAACATAATAAATGAACCTAATAATGTATCAATGCTGCAGTTGTGGTATGTTGTTTGCACGGTGTTAACTGTGACTATCATCAGCTTTTTACTCCAGGCTGTCATCATGCGCCCTCCTCCAGTGACTCCCCACTGGACTTCAACCGGAATTCATGAGCTGCTGCACTGACACTGATCTCCCATCACAGCCATGGAGCCCTGCAGTTCTTGTGTCTCCTATTAGGCTGATCACTTGTGAGAATCTACTGATTACACATGTTTTTCTCTTTTGCTAATGTTGGAAGCTTCGTTGTTCTTGGTCTGCTTCCATGATTGATTGCCTCACTCTTGTGTTTGCCAGTTTCACAAACATTTCCTTGGACTTCATGTCTAGTTTTGAACAATCTGTTTGGATTTTTTAAGTCACACTTAAAAAAATCACAGATATACTTGCAAAGGCCCTATGTATTAAAATGTTTCTCTATATCACTGATGACAATCACCCAACGATAAAAACACTGCACTGACTGCAACAGTACTGCTCACACGGGCATCTTAGGATAATCCTTCTTTATGTAGAGACAGAAGTTGATTTTGTGATTTTTATGTTAGCATAATAATAAATAAAATACAAAACATCCAAGCGCTGAAACACAGTTTATTAATGAGTTATAAAACATCTGTAAATCCTATTTTTAATATTATTTCAGATGAAGCCAAAAAAAGATGACTGAGCTATTCATAAAATAGACAAAACAGGAGTCCCAAACATCATGTGAAAGTTTTGGATTGAGCTGAGTATTATTTGAAATTAAGTGCTGCAGCAAAACAGGCATGCATCTAAAACTGGGATAGCCTGGTCCGGATAAAATGACGGGTACCACTCTGAAAATACAACAACAACAACAACAACAACGACGACAATAATCATAATAACCAGAAAACTTTTCAGGCACAAATGATCAGGAAATGTGATTTGGATGTTCCGCCCTGCAGCCACAAGATGGCAACCTTGCCTTTGTCAACAGGTGAACAACTCCCACATCCTGTTCATCAAGATTCATTCAACACAGTCAAAACAGAGCTCATTTTCTTAACTTATTTTTGGTTGTTTTTGATTTGTCTTTTTAGAGACACAGATGTACCTCTAACAACAGAGCAATAAAATCAATTACAATTGCAATACTCTCAAAACTACTCCCAAATAAAAAAGGATTGGATATACAGTATCTCTCATAGGCAGGAGAAAAGGGCAAACTTAATATGAACAACACTCTTAGAATAATTGGAATGAGGTCAGATCACAAAGCAAAAGATAACAAAATGAAAACAGTCATTTCAAGATCTGACATGCTTAAATAAACTCTTAATTATTCACTTGTTGTGTGCCCTCAGTTTCAGGGGACTGTAAGAGAGATGTTGGACCGAACATACGTTCATCTAACTGCAGTCCAACATCATTAACATGAGGGTTGATGTTCCACCATTTCTTTAGATGTCCACCACCAGACCTCAAAAACATTTACTTTCATGTATAAGCAGGCTTTGAGTTACGGTTGCTGAAGAAAAAAAAATGATTTGAAATATATAACATGGCACACCGCACAAAAAAATCCTCGCACTTTTCCTGGTACACTTTACAAAGAAATCAAATACTAACACCCTGTCAAGCGTCTGCATCTATCCATCAATTCAATATCACAACTGATCTGCATCCAAATCTATTTCTGCACTGAGTGACTGCCCATGCCCAAACATTACCTGTCAACACGTATGATTTGTTTTAGTTCATTTGGATGACAGACAAGTAGCTTGCTGCCATAAATCTAAGTTTACTATACACTTAAACTATATTCTCCTCTGTGATTGACACCTTATCACCTGAAACTCTCAAAACCATCCTGGTAGAATAAAGTCCACCAGCTGCTGCTTCAATCATTCGCAAATATGCAACTAGTGTCATTGTATAAAAAAGTAATCACTCCTTATTAGACAGAGTCACGTGTGGAGGCTTTATTTTCTTTAGTTCAAGGCATGTTTCTTATTTATAGTAGAACTGATGTGAGACCATGGTATTATCACCACTTCCAACTGAATCACACTCATACACCCTGGACACATGAGTAAGTTATCATGTCCTCATTGTGGATTGCTTACAGATGACACACCATAGACCTGGTAGGAGAGGTCCACGTTGACTAAAATAGTGTGAATCACTCCTGGCAGAAGAATCGGTGCTAATGCAATTCTCTTTCATTTCCTTTCATAAGCACAAATTAGATCAGCATCTCAGAGATGTAAAAGCTAATGTGTTCGGACTGCTGGTGATTTCCCCTGAACTCAACCTCAGCCCCAGCTAACTACTACATTACTCACACCACTTCCACTTCCCATTACGCCTCGTGTCATGTGCTCATGAATGATCCGACTCCAGGAGATGACCTAATGTGTGGGTGCGAGTGACTATGAATGCTCCTTTGAGATGTTTTGATTGTTCTAAGATTTAGTCTGGTGCAAGCTATGACACATATTCACTGGTCTGGGCTATGTAACGCCACATCTAATACTCGGGCACCTTATGAGGATGGCTGTTTTAAATGTTTGGCTTAATATCATTGAAGGGCACAATACTTTTTACCATCCTACCACTTTCAACAATAAATGTATTTATTATTGGTATCTTTTAACCTCCTCTGTCCACTGATTAAAGGAAAATTTACACATATGATCATGGCCAGATTAACCTGCTGGGGGGCCCTGGGGCCAAAATTAGTTACCGGGTCCCACGTAAGCCCTCCTTTCCTTTCACTGTCCATGTGAAATGTTCAGTTTTTCTATGCAGGGATGTTACCTGGCCCCAGGTTTGCTTTGTGGTAATTTGACTGATTACTAATCATGTGGGGAATATGAAATACTGAAGCACAAAACTGAAATAACTGAGATTTAAAAAGTGGATTTTGACACAGGGACCTTCCTCAAGACTGAGCCTCATTTACAGGATCCATTTAAAGACCCTTATCATGTCAATTACTACTGTGCTTTAGGCCTAGTGGTGCTATCTCAAACACATTTACAATTAAATGGGTAGAAACTGATTGCTGGTCCAGTTGTGCAGCCCTGGACCCTGTCTTGAACAATTGCTAATGCAGCCTTGGGTATGGTGGAGGTCATTTAGTGAGAGTACTGTGATTATTGTGACCATTCTTCTGTGAACTCACACTGATCCTCTTTTTTGGGGGGGGTTCCCCTCTCTTCCGAATCAAAGCCCCGCTGCTGGTCTTCTTACCTGGATGACATCAGCGAGTCAATGGTCCCTAACACAACCAGCATCACTTCACCTCTCCACGTTTCCAAGTCGCTGCCAGTGGAAATCCTCACCCTCCTCTCTCCGTTCATTGGTGACATGAGACGCCCGTCACGCGAAGCCAGCTCCGGGTCATTCCCTATCCGCGTGCTCTGACGGAAATGCCCGCTTTTTCCTTTTCCTCCATTGGACTGAACCGCTGTCAGTCGGTTTCCCTCACGCTGAACGCCGTCCCCCTCTCCGGCTATCTGGCTGCTGGGACCGCCGTCATATTGGCTGCTAGAAGCAGCAGCGACCACGGCAGAAAAGAAGACCCCCACCATGATGAGGAACGGGTTTTCGCGGCACTTAAAGAATGATTTAGCCTTTTAAATAATTTTAATTACTATTTAACCAATTAATTTTAAAGTATTCGGGATGATACCGTCAAGTATCCAAGTACCTTTAGTGCTTTCATCCGACACCGTAGTCCGCAAGGGGGATGTATGCCTGACTTCTCTTAATAGCCATTTTTTGGAGACAAAGAGAGCTTTTGAATAGGGCTTTCGAAAGGCACAAGGGTAAGATATGATTTCGAGAAACAAACCATTGCTTGTTGAGCATGTCACATTTGTCTACTCAGCATCTTGAAGCGACACAGCACCACTTAGTTTATTTGGGTAATTTTTGTGTCAGTTTTTCACAAGCTAACACGCTAACCCCGCTAGCTGCCTGGTTAGCAAATGCTAGCTAAAAAGCTAGAAAATCCCACTCCAGGGATGGCTAACAGTTAGCATTTTTGACAGCTCGTAAGCCTGAATTGCTACTTAGCGAATCAGTCTACACGTACGTTATATTTGCTGCCAAGAAACAGAAACGAGTTTAAAATTTATTTCTGAAAAATATCACACATTTGACTGAATTCACGTACCAAGCCTTACCAACGTTACCTTCGCGGCTTTAGCTACATTTAGCGGTGTATGGTTAACGTGTTAGCAAGTCCTCTAACTTGGCTGGGACCAGGGAAAAGTGGGGCCTCCAGAAATCTGAAGGCCTTCCACCCATTTCTATATGCCCGCTACAATAACGTTATGGCTCGGTAATTGTGTGTCGTCCATTGACATTAGTGGTAAAGCAGACCTGCAATCTGTCAAGGTTGCTAACATCTGTATAACGACACTGAACTGTGACGACGGTTTTGGCATTGCAGGGATAACCTGAGGTAGTTAACATGGATTCTGCAGAGCGTTTGTCTTTAAATGCAAATTAAAGTAAGTTTTTCCAGCTAGTTTGACTTTGCTAATGTTAGTTAGTTGTGTTTTTTTGATTCATCACTGGAGATAAACGACTAACAAAGCTCCACATTGGCAGAATAATTGCAATTCAAACAGTATGTTTATACGCTGCTGAACAACAATGCAATATCGAGTTTCAGCATTGTGCTTTACTGTGCACATTCTGCCTAGAAAATATTATACTTAGCTAAAAATACATTCTGCACCTTTTTGTGGAGGAAAAAAATTTAGTTAATAATTGGTCAATAATTTGCCATATAAATATTTCTATTAAATGTATTAGAATTTGTTGAGCGCTAAATCACAGTGATTTATCAGTCATTCACAGACCCTGTGTGGCTTTCTGCCATCCCTCATATCTTCGAGAATGTAAGACACTGCAAATATCTCGTTAACTCTGGTCTGAGCAGAGAAGGCGTCCTCCCTTAATCTTGTCTTCTCTCCAGCCTTCTCTTAGATCAGTATGATCCCAGGAGAATGGGCGTGTTGGGCTGCCGGGGAGCAGAAGTAGCCCAGTTCTGTTTCAGGGCGGCTTTAAATGCTTGTGGATTGGATCTCACTATTGGTGTGGCCATTCTTATCAATGGCATCAGCTGCAGATAATCGTATCAGACAATTGTAGTTAAATAATCATGTGGTACGTCTTGCTGTAAACACGAGATTTTAATTCTAGTTTATAATGTCGCTAGACCGTGAATTAAACTTGAGTATAACTTAGATTCGTCACTAAATGGTTGCATTTTCTTTTCTAGTGTTTTGCTGCGAAGTGTCACTACTATACTATGATGGTTGTCTGTGGTGGATAGCCCCAAGTGTTTCTTTGATGTCTTATAGGAATGGAGCCATGCTCATGAGGACACAGGGCAGATTAGCTAACTAACGTTGTAACACGCACTGACAGTTTTCAGTTCTCCGTGGTCATTCACTGACATTTAGAGTAATTCATATATGCCTGTTTTCATAGTATGCCTCCCTGCATTTTGTGCCGTTGCTTATCAGGTTAATCTGCTGAATCGTTGCCATTTATTGTTAGTTGGCAGGAGGAGTTTAACGGTTCTGAGACTGAAACAGTGATACAAATGTAGACAGTCTTGAGTGGCGGGTCTGTCTTCTGTGTTGCCCACCACCACCAACCCGCTGCAGGTGCAGCCTGTTGAGCTCTCATTTAGTTTTTCATTTTACAATTAGCATTATGACATGTGGAACACTAAAAAACCGTTGCTGTTAAAATAGTCAATTTATGTCCAAGTACTTGCAAACGCGGAACAAAAATTTTAAAACCCAATTTTTACCTTAATGTTTTGGCAGCGTACCAGTTGTTGTGTCAAACTCAGTGCCAACATTGTTCAACTGAAGTCGGGTGTGTCTGTGGAAACACTTAAGCACGTCATTTATGATGGCATCATCCGAATATGTCGATTAGCGGATTAAGACAAAAACAGACTGGAAGGCGAGTCCTTCTCCCCACAGCGTTCAGGCAGCCTGCAGATTCAGACCAAACCAATAACTTAATGTTGCAGGAGTGTTTGTCTTTGTGGATGTGTGACCATACTCAGTCTAAAGAATACAGGATTTAAGCATCTGGTAAAAGTGCTTGAGCTGTGTCAGTGTTCTGCATGTGTGCAGTTTGTTGTGTTGATCTATGTAAATGAGCAGATGTAATTCAGGAGTTATCAATAGTTTTACGTATGGCACTTCTGACATTTGTGGTATTTATTTTAATTGTTTATTTCTTCTTGACAGTATGACAGTATTTGTTAATTGCTACAGTAGGAAAACAATGAGCCACTGTTGAATGTTGACATTTTTTCTCAAGAAATTACAGAATTTTAGTTTCTACATTTTTTTTATTTTCCCTACTCAACTGAAAATGTTCCGAGCCTGAATTTTCTGAACCCTATTTGACAGTGAACATCTAAATGTGACAAAGTAGACATGGCTGAAATGAAAAGACTAGCAAATTCATATTTATTTTTTATAATGTGTGTAATTCTTGTGATGTAGCATGTACTGAATAAGGATTTGTTAATTAGCATGTTTTTTTTTCTCTCTGGGGACCTTCATTATTGCGTAAGTGTAATTGGGTTATTGTTAAATTGTGGCAGCATTCACAGCGTGTTTTAATCATCCTTTCAGCTGTCTTAGTCACTGGAACATTTGTTTGTATTTTTGAAGTGATTAGCAAGCTAAGGGATAAGACACATCAACCCGGATGGAAAGTTCAGCCTCTCAAGATGAAGCTGATATAACAATGGCCACACAATTCCAGTTCATCTTGGAGAGAAGAGAGTAGGGTGTGAACAGGCTGTTTAATTTGTAGATCAGTCTTTTCGTCTTGGTCGTACAGTTGCAGAGTGAAGACAAATGCTGGCAAATTTAGGTTGCGGCTGGTAATATTTTGTACTCTAACCCTAACCCAACAAAAATGGACAAATGAGAGATGGTTGGATGCATGTTTTGCTTTCTAAAATCCATTTGGCTGGACTAATAGTCCATTTTGAGCCATGTTATGCCTTTTATGAAACCTTTGACTGCTTGTCTCAGTTTTGCGTTTTGAGCCCACAGGATTTTGTAAGGAACTGTTAAGATGGTTTCTATGCTATTGAGCCAACATGCTGAAATCAGTGTAGTAATATTGTTTTAGGTGGTTTATAAAATTGTATTGTGAGTAAGAAACATCATTTATTATGCATCAATCATGTCTGGATGATACTGGATCCGTTTACAAAAAGTTAATATTGGCATCTATACTGAGCTAGGGAAGTGGTTTGGAGCAGCACTTATGATTTAAAAATAGGTTTTAATGATTTTAGATAATCAGTTTAGTTGCTGTAGTAAGAACTTCTGGACCAAACCCTTAATGATTAAATGACTCAATAGAGTTTACTATGGTTACTATCATCAGTGAACACTGTTAAGAAAAGGTCTGACCAACGATTCATTCATTATTGATTAACCTGGCGATTACTTTCTTAATTGATCATTTGATTTATAAAACACCATTGAACAATGATAAATACCCTCTAGTACATCGTACAACACAAAGGTCATGTCATAAAATATCTTGTTTTGTGTGTCCACAGTCCAAAACTCTCAGATATTCTTTTTACCATGCTGATTAATTTTCTTTTGATTGACTGATTGATTAATAGACTAATTGTTGCAGCTCCAGTTAAGAATTGGTTGAATCAGGATGTGCGCCGTTGGCACAAAATTATTTGTGCATCTGTGGGACAACTGAAGTTCCATACTGTGTACCTACACTGTGCCATAATGTGAGGAACTATGAACAGAGCCTGTGCTGTGGGCACAATGCCAGTGGCTTTCCATACAACAACAATGGCACAATAAAAGGTGTTGCTTACCTTTTAATGATGTGTTGTAGTTGTAGAGTTCACCCAAACTGGTGTCAGCTCTTCTTACCACCAGCAGATACACCAGTGTAAATTTGCTCTCACTTTTAGGTTTAACAAGTTTTTGGATTTTAAATGCAGTGCTGATCAGTTGACAATTATTATATTTTAAAAGGGGAATTGAAAAGAAAAATCCTTTGAATTTAGTAAAGCCACGTGTTGAATAAGGATGTGTGGAAGCAGCATCAGTGATATTGTGTGACAGCATCATATCATTTAAGTTTTTACAGTGTGTTTTGATAAGTAAAACATTATTACATTGTGTGTGCCAAGAAGCAGCCAATGAAATAAGGCCTACAGTAAGAAAAACAATTTGTGATAAAATAGGCTTCATTGTGTGTCACCGAGATACAGTTTTAAATGCAGCTTTAAAACAATCATTTCAAACCAAAGTTAGTGATTGTACTATGTGCCCAACCTATTTTTAAGTGTAATTAACTTTGAACTGCAGCATACAGGTGTTACTACAATGAAATCCACCATGGAAATTATTCTCAACACTTCTGAGTCTGCTGAATGGGCATTTAGTGTTGAAAAGCATGTGGGTGCTTTGCTCTGGACATTGTTTGCGAGATTTGAGACAACCCCTTGAGAGAATAAAAGAAAGAGGTCCAACAGATCAGACCATACACAACACTTAGGTTTATTGTAGAGATGCACAAGGAGCACAGAACAGGAGACAAACCACAGACAATGAGTTGTGTGTTATTTGGTGATGTTGCTTAGCTGTGGGAATAAAATAATTTTTTCATAGCAGCACATTTATTGCTGGCTGTGTTGTAGGCATATGTTTTGCAAACATCTAATGACTGTCAAGTAAGAGATGTCATCTTTTGTGAGTACAAAGCAAGTCACATTGATGTCATGTGTTTTAGTGATGGCCTTGGAACTGACCACAGCAAATCAACTTAATCAGTCATGTGCTGAAGACCAGTCTGGTTTCCTGTGCGTCACAGAACCCTTGTCTATCACAGCTGACTGTGCAAATCCATAATGTCTTTATCAATGTTTAGAGGCAAACTTCACTCTGCATGCAGTTCTACATGATGCCTGGTAGTTGGAAGGCTGCCTTTTGCCCAGAAGCAGATGGAAAGGAACGGAGTTGGGAGGGAATGAAGGAGACTAGCTACGGAGGGACTAACATCCTTTGTTGTGTGCCTGTAGCTTTGTAAATAGCACATGCAATCAATGCTGACAGGGTTCGGGATTTAAATTTTCAACAAGAACCCCCTCAGTTGGAGTGCATGTTTTTATAAGTAATGTAAGATGTGCTGCTTGTAGCTTGTACTCATGGATAAACCCTAAAATATGTACCCTTCTATCTGTGAAGTCCAGAAACAGTCTGAAACAGGGAAGGAAATGCTGCATTATGGAATCCTTCGAGGTTTTGTGTTTGGCAGGCTACCTACCTGTGGTGACTTTGCTTACTGTAAAGTTTTGCATCATCTGAACTTAGTTTGGTGCTACAACTTCCAAATCCCTGTAAAAATCTAGTCAAGTGATAAATCATATGCTGATAAATCATAAGCATATGTGAGTGTGTTTGCATGTACATGTGCCCTGTCTGCTGCTGTTACAGGGAAAGTTTTTGGTCAGGTCTAGACTGGCTCTGTAATACAGTACATACCAGCAGATCAGCTGTGAGCAGATCCTGGGTTCATTTATAGCCGTGGCCTTGTGTCCCTGCACGTCTGCCTGGCAACTCCTAACTCTGCTGTTCCAACTACTCAAGCTCACCCACCTCTCAGACACTTTGGCCCTGTTATACTCTCACCATGTCTAATTACTCGATACACGGTAGTCAGGGGAATTTAAATGTAGGACATTCTTCATGTAGCTTTTACCTCAGGGTTAAATGTAGGCATCATTGCTGTTGCGAGATTTCTCCAACTGTGACTTAATCAGTTTTGTCTCCTGTTATCTTCAGGTCCCAGGGGCTCTTTTTGATGAAGAAAGCGGGCAACATGTGGAGCAACCTGAAGAGCAAATGCCAGACACTCTTTCACAACAACAGCTCAGGACCCAGTGAAAGCAGGGTTGAGGCCGATGCCGTCCACTGTGTGTTGGATCTTGGCCAGGGAGGCAGCTCAGGTGAGGCTCAGGCATCAAGAGCCTCCAGCCCATCACGGAGCCTCCTGCCAGTGCCAGTGGTAACAGCAGGACGCCGCCATCATAACTGTGTGTCAGACATCCCTCAGATAGTAGAGATCACTATCGACAAGGACACTGAGGATGTGCGGGGGGGATCAGGGGGTGTTCCCCTGGCCCGTAGAGACTCCTATTCCCGTCATGCTCCATGGGGAGGCAAGAAAAAACACTCATGTTCCACCAAAACCCAGAGCTCTCTGGAGGCAGATAGGCGGTCTGGGCGCTTACGGGGAAGTGGGAACCGTAGGGACAGACGTTATGGAGTTGGCTCCATCCAGGAGATGAGCGACTCTGTATCTGGAGGACGCAGTCTGAATGCTCGGTCTTTGCGCCAGCGGCTAAGTGATACAGTAGGGCTCTGCTTACCCCTTCCCGCTCGCAGACGCACCCGTTCATCTAAGAACCCTGTCACCTCCAAACGTAAGATTCACCTGACAGAGCTCATGCTGGAGACCTGCCCCTTCCCACCAGGCTCAGATCTCGCACACAAGTGGCACTTGATCAAGCAACACACAGCACCAGTCAGCCCGCATTCCTCCACTGCCCTGCTGGATGCCTTTGACCCAGCCCACCCCTCTCCTGAGGATGAGGAGGAACGTCTGCGTGAGCGTCGCAGACTTAGCATCGAGGAAGGTGTGGACCCACCACCTAATGCACAGATCCACACCCTGGAGGCCTCAGTGCCGGGCTCCTCTCTCTACAAACTGGGACCAAAGATGGCTCCTGGCATAGGAGAGGCCTCTGGGGAAGGCCGGGCCACAGGGGCTGGCAGCTCTGTGGTTGCTGGATCATCAGGGGCCTGTGGGCAGGTGTTAGGGGCTGCAGCATCAGCCCAGGACTGTGACTCTGAGGAGGATTCGACCACCCTTTGTCTGCAGGCCAGGAGGCCTAAGCAGAGGCACGCCTCTGGGGACGGTCACCTGAGCCGGCAGCAACCTGGGCCCTGGAAGGTTCACACCCAGATAGACTACATCCACTGCCTGGTGCCGGACCTATTGCAGATCACAGCTCTGCCCTGCTACTGGGGCGTGATGGACCGCTACGAGGCTGAGGCGCTGCTGGATGGACGACCAGAGGGCACCTTCCTGCTGCGTGACTCAGCCCAGGAGGACTACCTCTTCTCTGTTAGCTTCCGCCGTTACAACCGCTCACTGCATGCCCGCATTGAGCAGTGGAACCACAACTTCAGCTTCGACGCCCACGACCCATGTGTTTTCCACTCTTCCACCGTCACAGGACTGCTGGAGCACTATAAGGACCCCAGCGCCTGCATGTTTTTCGAACCGCTGCTCACAGCACCTCTCCATCGGACCTTTCCCTTTGCCTTGCAGCACCTGGCACGAGCTGCCATTTGCCGCTGGACCACTTACGATGGTATAGGCTCTCTGCCTCTGCCCCCTGCCCTGCAGGACTTCCTCAAGGAGTATCACTATAAACAGAAAGTACGAGTTCGCTGGCTGGAGAGGGAACCGCCACTCAAGGTCAAATAGGGTGGCCTTCTCCATTGCCTGTACACACACTGCAGGAGGATTACAGAACTTGAGAAATTCCTCATTAGCCAATTAGAGGCTATACTGACATGGCTCTCTTTCTGGTGGGGGATGGAATTTAAATGTAACAAGCTATACAAGATTCATTCTAATCTTTGTTTTAGTTATTACTTACATCACAGAAAATACATATGATTATATTCAGTATAACGCTGTCTGGCAAGCACATGTTTTTGTGTTGAACAGGTTGTTTTGACAGGGAGGGAAGGCACAAATATCAGTGCTTTGTGTCTTTTCTCTCCTGCTTTGTGCTAAATGTCTGCCTGATCCCCCAACATCACCCTGCCTGTAGACCTGCCTGCATGCCTCCCTTTTCAATCCCAAATTGCTATTTAGACCCACATGGCTACATTGTACAGTTCACTTTGTGCTCTCTTTTTTTTCTTCCTTAGCTTGTCAAAGCACCTAGTGGAGCACCTTCCCAAAAGGGTTATAAGGTGTGTGTGTGTGTGTGGGTTGAGAGGGCAACTGGAGGTGCTATTGGTATATTGCAGTCAGAGCTTGTCCCATGGATAGAGCTACATAAGGCACATTCTTTGCCATCTCTTTGCACAGATGAGCATCAGCTTAGCCAGAAATGGGGACAGATTCTGGGAGGGTCCACAGGATCAGGACAGCACATCAGGGAAATGACGTGCTTTCTAAGGACAATAGATTAGTCCTTAAAAATACTAGTTCCTCCTTAAGCAGTAATGGTGAATGATGAATAATTAATCGGTCTACTGGGTGCTATTTAGTGAGCAAATAAAATTTGTCAACTTTATTCCCGCTGTGCGGAGTTGCTTTCAAAATAGGAGGGACATATTGTAAGGAAATTATTCTGACAATTTTCGCCATTGTTACAGTTGTTAAAGCAGTTTGTCAGTTCTTCACTGGCCACAGACACGTCAGCTCTGTGCACACTATTGTGCATGTATGCATACAGTTAATTTCTTCTTGTATGACATGTAGCTCCTATGGTCACATTTGAGCAGACTGGTGTCTTTAAGAAAGTGTGTTATGGCTTTATAGTGTTTAGTTTTGCACCTGCTTCCTGAAGTTAACATCTTTTGGTGGCATCTGGCATACAGAAAGCTTCAACCCTGTGTATCCTAGTTGGTTAGTTTTCTTCACTTGACACTTGAAACATTAGTTCATATACCTTAGCACTTCAGTTACAGTAACTAACAAGTGTTTTCAGAAGAACTGAGGCAATGTGTGACCATAGCTGGTGAAGACAAACCATGAAAATTCCAAAAGTTCCTTTAAACATGATCCGCTCATACTAGCGAGGCCTGTTTCATGGGAGACCCCATATATTCAAATATTAGCTAACCTCACACAATACATAGACTCGACAAGAATCTGTTTAAAGTAGTGAACTGCAGTTCCCTTATTGCAGTACCCTTTTCCTAATTAATTTATATTTCTTTTATAGAACCATGTTAAAATGTATTGAGCTGTTTTTGTGAGGAGCACTGTGTCACCGACAGGAAAATGGTGAGGTAGCCTTTTCTTTAGAGTTCATGTCCACCACTTAAGGTCAAGGGATGAGCGATTATGGCCAAAATCTTCTATCATGTCATTTTATTTCACAGTTAACAGTATATATCACAATGCATTAATTGTTGTGTAAATTCAATTGAGAAATGGTTTAAAATAACCAGACCGCACCATACCTCATCACATCTGATTATTTTCTTCTTTTAGAAGTTCCTTTCAAACAAAAACAACTGCCTTTCGCAAGTTAAAAACAAAAAACTCAAAACAGGACTAAGTTTCTTTCAAAAATGGAAGCTTTAAGGTTTCAAATGAAGACGGTTATTTCACGTGCTGCAGGTTCTAATGTTAACAGGAGCGAGTAAATACCAGCCTGACTTCAGAAAAATTAAACTGCTGGTTATTTACAGGTTCACCCTCCATGTTTTCTTTTTACACTCGTCCTCAGCAACAGTTGGCAAATCACGTTACTTTGTGAGGTAGCTGGATTCAGGATTCACACAAGAATCCAGCCTTGATTTGTTATGTATCTTGGCCCGACTCTATAGCAGAGACATTAAGGGACAGTTCCCGCGATAGAGACAGTATTGCCAAATTTCTACCAGTGGACACATTTCTACCGACACACGGTAAACACCATGACATCGCCCAACCCTACTGAGGTCTCTAAGGTCTAACAAATACCCTCATAGCCCAGTTTATAGTCATAGTTAGATTGTGCAGGCTATACTCAACCCTCGCAAAGTTGCCATATCTTCGAGAGTTTTAGTTATGGAATCTGATTTTAGTTGTGTGAACTGGGACAAAAACACTGCTGGCTAGTCGGTCATTTCTGTTGTGTTCTCATTGTGAAGAGAAAGTAAGTGTAACCTATGTGCCTTTTTTTAGAAAAATATCTATCTTGTTCCATAATCAACCTGTAGTCCTGGAGCAGGAGGTGCTTCAACACAGTCTGCTCAGATAACCTCAATGAGACTGAAGAGAATAATAATGATGCTCTAAGCTCACTTAGTAATGGTGTATGTTCGTGTTTTTGTAACAGATACAGTTGTAGTGGTGCTATGTTGGCTATTATTGAAATGATAAGTTGTACATTAGTTACATCTGTTCACTCACTAATGCATGCATTAGTTTCTTGCCACAGTATGGCCTGTATGGTAGTATTAGCTTGTTAGTGGGTCCAATGCCAGCTCTACTGTAGCATATTTCAGTACAAGATGCCAGTGTCCAGCCCTCTCGTGTGGGTTCTAAGATCCTAATGGGAGGGCATGAAGGTTAAGTCTTCACTGTGATCATTTTGATCTGAATAATCCAACTTCTGATGACTTTGCCCACGTTTTAGCCATCAGCAGCAGATTTTAAACTAATTCATTAGCAACACGGTTTGTTCTGACTCTAATTAGTAGTAAATACACACTACCTGGCTTTAAAAAAGAAAAGAAAAAAAACATTTGTTGAACTTTTAATAGAACACATGTGCAAATGACTGGAGGATGAGATGGGTGGAGACAAGTGACTCCTTTGAGGCATTTAGAGAAACACTTTCTAACAAATATCATTCATTGGAGAGTGTGTCGATGAAAACCCCACAGGTAATATATTAAAGCTGAAACATGCATGAGATCATTTTAATCTGGAAAGTTATCAGACTAGTTCAGATTTTAGTTGGTGTGCACTTGTGTGTGTGTCAGCCCGCACATAATTTAAAGGTTATTGTAGCTCATCAATCCTGAACAAATGTCAGTGCGTTTCGTCGGCCGTTAATACCTGAATCTGTGACCAAAGCTATTGCGCACAGCTATCTAATAACTCGTAGACTGAAGCATTTTAATGTGCTTAGTGGTGTGAAAATCAAGCTAAATTATATTTCACATTTACAAACAGGTGAAAGTCAGTTCCATACTACAGTATGTTAGACTGCTCTTTGTTAATATTTTCATAGGAGAAAACACACCTACGCCCTGAAATTCAACACTGAACACCTTCTCTCTTCCAGACCATTATTATATTTTCAATTTTCACTTTCTAAGCTGCATTGTGAAGAGATGAGAATTTACCAAACATTTCCTCACATAAAGGTCCCAAACATTTCCCATTACTTTGTTCTCAGAATGCTTGAATGCGCATGTTCCTCACCTCTAAGTGTCAGAGAGTGAGCGTGAAGCCGAGGGGAATAAGGTTGACAGTTGAGTTGCTTGTATGTGCACTTTTATGTTTCAGGATGTGAAGCATCCACACTGTCTAGGAGAAGAAATGTATATGAAAACCCACACACAACATACTGTCTTGCTCACTCACCTGTCTATCATGTTACTTCTAGCAATAGCAATACAACTCATTACAGTGCCCCACCCCACCTGCAGGCACTAATCACAGGCTAATCTTACCATGTTGGGATATAAATTTACTGGGTACTGAAAGGGCCACTCTGTGCTGCCTTATGGCTGCTGTGTGGCTGAGGAAGGCCTTTTTGTTATTATATCCAACTGCTCTCTCTCCATCTGGCCACATCCCTAACATCCCTGTGCTCATGTGGAGGTGACTGTGGTGTAGAGTGAACTAAGGCCTGTTTGTCCTTCCCTCTACTCTCTATCCAACCCTGTTAGGACAGCGTTTGGGTGAAGTTAACATAAAGGATCAGGAGGAGGAAAGATGGAGCTGGCTGACGGAGAGCCCTGGTCTCCTGTTGTGGCAACAACGTGCTAACAGAGGGTGAGGGATTTACTGAAGTAAATAGCACTTTAATTGTGTATTTGTGTTCCACAGTGCAGTCTGCAGGTATTAGGACAGTGACATGTTTTTTTTGTTGTGTTTGCTCTTTGCTCCAGCATATTGGATTTGAAATGACAGTTGGGCTTAGTGACAACTTTGCATCCATATTGGATTAACATGGTTGGAATTGTACCGCTTTTTGTACAAAGGCCCCCCCACACACAAACTCAAGTCATCATATTTAGTGTTTCTTTGTCACTTCTGAACTCTGTGACATGCTTATGTTCATGAGCAGACACTTTGTGGTGAAAGCCTGTAACTGCCATCATCTTTATTCATGCAGTCTGGTCTTTAGCAAGTGAAACATCCTCAGTTGAACTGAGGTCACATGACTTGACTGTCATTGGTCGCCTTTATCTGTATGTCAAGGATCATTGTTCGCCTGCTTTGACCTAAAATTGAGGCCTTGCATATTCAAAGCTACAATTCCCACTCTATACATCCAATGTGGTTTTGAACTCTCAGACAAACTGAAAATTGAGAATTTGCACTTTAACCTTAAAGTCATGGTTTCGTTACCAATATGCTGCACTGCAGAGGCAGAACAACCGCAAACATCCTCCTGTCCAAATATTTCTGGACAGCACTGTTTGTGTTTTAGCTCAAGATGGCGAGCCTTGTGTGAGTGTTCAGAAAAAGCAGACAGCCCTGAAATATTTCACGTGTATTCAGGTGGTGTGAGCTGTGTTGATGGAGTTGTATTCTCCACCGTAGTGCAGACTCGGTGCATGCGTGTGTGCTGCATGGGAGCATATTAGTGTGTGGACAGAGCCACATGCAGGGTTCCAGTGGAGGGGATGCAGAGTCGACTGTGAGGGGTGATGACAGTGACTCCTATGAACAACGCCTCTTTGCCCCCGTCCCATCCACCCTCCCCCACCCCCCCCTCCCCAACTCAGGCAGGCCCATTGCAAGGAGAGTCCCAGGACCCTCTCAACCCAGTTTTCCCCATGGGAAATATCTGACATTAACCGTAGCACATGTTTGCCATATAACCCGTAGATTTAGAAGAAAAAAACCATTGTATGTATGATGAATGATGGAGTTATATAATAGGAGCCTGATGAAAAGAAGTTTTATTCTTCTGTGGTGCATTAACTGTCTGATACACACATACATTTGCACACGCTTGCTGTCACACTTCTTCGGACACCTGCACTACCCCAGGTATTGACACACATCCGCACCCTCCCACCACCCCACCCTAAGCCAGGGATGTGTAAACATGGACCACATTTCGCCAGCACCACCTTTCTGTGTTACTCCCCCCAAAAAAGGGAAAGCAAAGATGGGTGTCTATGTGTATATTCTATGTTCTTAAGAAAAACAAATTGCCGTGAATTGAACTATTTTGACCTTATATTGTCATTAGTATGACACTATCTAGCTGCACTATGAGCGCCTCCTTTGTGGCAAGAAACCACTGAGTCTGGTCTGGATGATATGCAGGCTGGTTGTGTTGCTAGCTGTCCCATTGAACTACAGCAACACCCCTGGATAAAGGACTCCCCCCCCCCCCCCCCCCCCCCCCCTTGGTACGACTCATGGTTTTAGCTCTTAGAGGACAAACAAAACAAAAAAAAAAATCTATTTTAAACATTTCTTTTCATGTTCCCATATATATTTTAGAAAGCTGGGTTAAGTGCTATATGCAAACAGAAAAAGATGTATGAAAGAATTATTATTTTTCATTATTACTTCTCCCTAATATGCAATGGAGTGTAGTGTAACAATGGTTGCAATCCTCTGTCACTTTAATGCTGTATGTGCACATTGGTTGCTGTGTGGATGTGGGTGCCGAGGCAACAGGACTTGACAATGATGGGAACTAATGGTTGTCACTCTGCAGCGCCACTGTGTTCCCAGACTGCCTTATTCGTTCTGACCAATCACAAGAGCCCTTTAAAACCTGGGCGCAGCCACTGCCACAGGCTGACCAAGCTGTTGTCAGACGAATATCGCCGTTCCATTTTCTTCTGCTTTTCCTCGCTTATTATTTTCTTTTTTTTTCTTTTCTTTTTTTTTCTTTTTTCTTCTTGCTGTCAGGTAGGATTTGGAGCGTGTAAATGGCATAATCATGTTCACATTTCACTGTCTGTTCTGTGTATCTGCTTCACCATTCAAAGAGGAAAAAAAAAACAGTTGTTTTCCAGTATAACCTGTTCATTTTTAAGAGCCGTATGATGCGACACTTGTAGCTGTCACTCTTGGTGCTTGGCTTATGCTTCATTGTCTTAATATTCCAAATAAAACTGTTAAGTGTAATCCACACTGGCCCATGATATAACAGTGAGTATGTTTTTCTTTTTCTTTACCATGCCGTCAGTCACTTTGTGGTGTCCTAGGTGTGATTCGGTTTAGAAAGACGTGTGGGTGTTTGGTGTGTTGGTGTACGGCAGATCACTGGAATGCATTCAGCACTTAGCTAAAACATTATTTTAAACTTCCTCTCCAACTGGTGTATTCAAGGTGCCACTAATATGTTTATAACATCACACGGAAAGAGCAACACAGCTTGATAAAATCAGATATGACACCATACAGCATACTTCCATGTAGGCAAACCTAAATGTCATAACTTTAACCCTTTTTAAAAAGTCAATTTAAAATGACAAGCAAAGAATCTTAGTATCGCCACATAATCCCTTTGCTACTTAAGGGCCAGAGGGATATAAAAATAACCTCAATTTCATAAATAGTCCAATTGACTCCCCTGAAATGTGACCTTAACAAGCATTGAACAGTGAGTCTGTGCACATGCGAGCACACTCAGTTCTACAGTTAAGATGCAAAAAGAAAAAAAGAAATCTTCTGACACAAAACACGGCTGTAGGCCAGAGTCATGGCTTTGGAGCGATGATGCTGCTTAAACGCGCAGTGTGTAATTCCTGCTGCTCGGGGTCTCTCAATCAAAACAATCACAAAAGACAGACTTTGATGACGTCTTGAGGTAGCGTGGGATCGTGTTGTTTTCATTGTCGATGAAAATCTTCTCCTGGCTCGTCTTAAAGCTCTCTCCATCCTGGGAATGTCACGCCAGCATTTATCCTCATTTTACTTCTTGTCCCATAACGGTTTTGGGTCATTTGGTTCTCGTGTACTATTGCACAATAATTGTGCTCCATGACGAGTGAGCACTACAAACAATACTAAACAACAGAGTAGGTTTTGAGCTAGTTAGCCGACTTCCTTCCTCCCTGTCTGTCGACTCATCTTGTGTTTCTTGTGTTCCGCCAGAAGTTACGACAAGAGGGTGTGAAGGGGATGTGACGCCGTTGACAGGTCACCAAATGAAACGTTACCTTGAATATAATTACAGATTTCTCTGGGTTTGGACATTGTCAACAAAACATTTGACATAGTTCTAGTGGTTTGTAGACATTTTAATGTACAAATGTTCCATATTAACTGCAACAAGCTCACGATGGAAATTCACCTGCAACAATTGTTATAAGGTGATGGAATGTCGCTTGGCCTGCAGGTCCCACTGGGAAACCTACTGGCAAGAGCGGGATCTCAATCTGTGGACCCCTAAAAGGATTTGTCTTCACAGAGTTGGATAAAGCCTTCATGATCAGCCTGCCAGGTGCTGACCAGAGGATTCTGGGATGACACCAGTCCTCCTGAATCAGGGCCATGAGCAGATCCAGGACCAGAACCACCAGAATACCAGCAAAGAAAATGTAACTCCGCTATTATTTAAAGAGAAATTGATAAGAGTGCTAAAATCGAATAATATTTAAAAACTTTTATCCTTCCTTTCTGTCAACACATGAGGTTTATTTTAGGCCCACATTGGATTGATTTGGATGGTTCAGATGGACAAATTGAGTCTCACCTGTAGTGTGCAGCTGCTGGTTCAGCCTTTCTCCCCGACAGGCAGATGACCCCCACACCCCCCCACCCGCCTGCTCAGCCAGCCCCTCACTCCCTCATCGAGCCCAGCAGCAGCTATGCAGACAGACACGACCAAGCTGCCTGGAACTTCACAGTTAAGTATTTGTTCATTTGAAATGAAGTATAAATAGCATGTGGGTTATCGGTTTCAAGTTAGCTACCCAAGGCTTATGAATAATTGACGCTCACCCAGAAGATGGAGGGGGGGTGGTAAGCTACCATACAGGGCATGAAACTCAGCTCAAAGAGAGGACAAGAAACCCACAAAACTGAGAAGAAATAAGTCATTTACATTTACTACAGTACACTCGTGTGTCAGTGCTCTCAAAACACCCTCAAGTCTCTTGTTAAACCCTCTGGCACAACCAGAATAGAAACCAAGCAATAACTCTGCAGCAACAAGTTTTGCATTCTAGAGTTGGATGTGGGTCGCTGACGAGAGGAGGAGGAGGAGGAGGATGAAAGTGCAGATGATGAAGGTCTCGTCAGTGCATCGGCAGGCCAAACCCTCCAGATTTCGTCTGAGCATGGCCCGGTCAGCTCCGTCTGAGACACCTCCTTATCGGCCCAGTGCGCTGGCCTCCACTGTACGCTGCTCTGTCTCTGGTTGGCACGTTGAGCTGCAATGAGCAGTTGTTGTTGGCAGCAGCATCAAAAGACATGTCAAGGGTGAGAACTATCACACTGCTATCAAGATAAAATGTTTTTTTTTTCTTTGCTCTTTGCCAAGAACATTATTTTGTGTTTTTATGTCATTTGATAATGAGGGTTCACACAAAAATGCATTGCATTTTGGGAAGACACTCTTATTCAACACACTTAGTGTCAGTAGCCTGGTTCTGCATAACTTGGCCCTGTACAAAGGTAACAGAATCTGCCTGCCAGCACCTCCAAAGCCCACTATTACACTACAGGGAGCTGAATTGAAACGGCAACTTTCAACTTCTGATACAGAGAGTGCCACTTTATTTTGGAATAAACCCCAAGGAAACACTTCATGCTTCAAGAAGAAGGAAAAATAGTGCTCAGTGAGAAATTTCATTGAGTTACAGAAGTTAGTGGAATGGAGACATGCCTCAAAGTGAACTCATGACTTTCATGATTCTCCAGCTCAAAGCTTGAACCAGCAGCCAGTTAGCTTAGCTTAACATAAAGACTGGAGACAAGGGAAGAAATGATAGCCTGGCCGTTAAAAGTAACAGCTAGTGATTTCATGGCGGGTAACATCCCAGACTACCTTGTGCAGGGTTTTGTTCAGATCAAACAAAGAATAGTTAAGAGGTGTTGCCAGGTGAATTTTGCAACCTTTGGATGGAGCCAGGCTAGCTGTTTCCAGTCTTAATGCTAAGCTAACCTGCTGGCTAAAGCTTGTTTAGTACCGATCTTTTCATCTAACTCTCAGCAAGAATGCAAATAAGCATATTTCTAAAAATGCTGATCCGTTCATTAAGTTGCAACACGTTCTGCAATGAGGTCAGTATTATTTTGTATTTTTAGCTTTCGCTATACCAGTAAGGCCAGTTTTCCAGCCCCATTTTCATCAGCAGTGTGTGGGGGGAAAGTTTCGTCCTGTTATATTTCCTTGGGCTCATCTTACTCCTGTCTCACTTGTGAACTAGTTAGGCTTTTCATTTCCTTCACTTCTTGTTCTCTGAGCCCACATTTCTCCCCACTCACAGTGCTAAGCCCAGAGCTCAACACAGATACACACCACATGGCTCCCTGCATGTTATCTGCACGCAAACTACAGTAACACTGGCAAGAAGAAGAGGAAGAGCACGGAGAGGAGGATAGGACGGAGAGTGAGTAAGAGACACTGCTGCTGCTTTTCCAACGTTGGAGTGCCGCCAAGTCTGTGGCGGCAAAGTGAGCATTGACCTCCAGTTAACCTTACGTGTACGCACGTAAATAGACAGGCGCGCGCTCACACAAGGCTTACATCCATATTTCATTGCAGAAATATATCCGCCCGACAGTATTTTACACCCACTGCGGAGCTCACCTCCCAGTGGCTGAGCGAGCTGGGGAGGGCCGGGCCTGGAGGTTGCTCCTCTTCCACCGCCTGAGCCAAGAGCAACAGGGCCAATCGCACAATCATCTGGAGCTGAAGAGTGGAGGCAGCTACAGGGGCTCCAAGAGGAAGATCCACCGGTCCGTTTTCCAGCCTCGCGTTGGCTTATTGCTCGTTAAATTTATTGTTCAATAACTCAGCTCTGAGTGGATCTGGTACAGCTGGGTCTTTATCAAGAAAGCTCCTGAACAGGTTACAGTAAGTGGAAGCGTCACCTCGTGACCTCTGCCCCCTACAAACCTCCTGGAAAGTTAATTCCCCACCTGTCCAACATCTGCTGGCCAAATGAAGTCCAGGCTCTGCACCACATTATCTGATTAAAGCCAAACCCCCATTTATACCCCGCCACCCCCCACCCCCCACCCCCCATCCGAACCACGTTTAACCTCCTTCTTCGACATCCCTTCTCTTCGTCAATCTCTCCTCCCCTCCACTCCAGAGAAGTTGGACCACATGTGAACAGTCAGTGAACAGCATCTGGACTGACCTCTTTTTTTTGTTGTTCTCTGGCAGAGACACTGGAAAATTTCAGTGGGCATGTCCTGTTAATTCCTCTGTCTTTCCCCCCTCTTTCACTCTCATTCTCCATTAATGTCTCCCTCCCTGATCATATCTCAGTCTTGTGGTCCATATATATGTATATTCTGTATGCACATGCATACATTTCTGGGGATGTTTTGATTCTGGATATATCAGCCTCAGATTGCAGGGGTTTCGTATGTCCTATCTATCCTCTTCTTCCCTTTTCTTTCTGGTTCTCTGCTCTCATTTCTACCACTTTTCTTCTCTCCCATTCCCCTGTGTCCTTCTCCTCCAGTGCAGTGTATCATTGCTGTTTGGCTGGCCTCTGCGTAAACCCTGGGCTCGTTCAGCAGCCCTGCTTACTCTCACCCTCGGCCTCCCCGTCGCTCAGCGAGCCTCCGGAAAGTTCTCCTCGCTCAGAGCGCTGGCATCAGGAGACGAATCCATGTATGTGTTTATGGAGTTCTGACAAATTCCTTCCTCCTCGCTTTCTCTGTTGCGTTGCAGACTTGACATGCGAGCATTATATTTAATCCCTCATTCCCCGTGCAGGCAGAGGCAGTGTGGTGGAGGAGCTATGGGGCCTGGAGCTGGAGCTTTGGCCTCTGTGGTGGCTGGTGCACCATTATGGAGGCAGCAGGACAGGCGAGCGATGGGTTCAGATAGGCCTTGTGGTGGAGCTATGGGATATGTGGCGGAGCTGTATTTTCTTATGGCAGGGTAAGCCTGGGTCATTGGCATTGGGAATACTGGTCACTCTTAAATTGATTGAATTATGAATAAGCTGCTCCAATCCACTGAGTATTAGGTTCTCCAGTCTATACAGAAAAAACAACTGGGGCTGTGCCTGCTTTTGTGTTAACTAGACCCAGTTGTACCACACCACATTACAGCTAAAGTAAAACATAAAAATGCATAGTAAAGTTACCACACATAATGGTATACCACATATGGTGCTATAAGTATAAATCAGGGCCATAACAGCCCTGTTAGGAGACAGCTTTGCCTCCCGTCTGGGGTCAAATTACAACACTTTGTTTACCATATTGGGTTAATTCAGAGATGTCACATGACTCCTGAAATGCAACAAGATGAATTAAATTTTAAGTGTCAATTAAACCTCTATGGACCTCAGCTACACCCCACTCATCTGGTGCACCACAGAGTTTGAAACAAGGCTGTGGGCCTCAGTATGCTTCAAACAAAGTGCTCGTTGGATCATATAACAGCATCTGAAACCCTGTTTCTGATGGCTGAGGCGGGTGGAGCTGCTGTCGGAAATCTAACTTTCCAAAACAAGGCAATGTTTGAACGCTCGCAGGGTTTGCACTTCTCTCTCAAGTTGTGTCTCTTTGATTCCTCACAGAACTACGTCCATCACTTTTCATGTGTTCAATCAAGCATCATCTTGGATGCTCTTGAGGAGCAAAAAATAGAATGTGATGCAGCCAAGAGGAAGCTATGACGCCACGCATTTTGGGCCACATTCAGATGTGGACATATAAAACTAGTACATACTTTTGCCTTTAGACATGGTTCAACAAAGCACCGTACAACATAATTTGCTTGAAGCATGCAGCACTGAGACCTTGAGACCTCTTTAAAGCCATGCTAGCAGCAACTAGACCAAAGTGGTTAAAACCTGCAGTGATTGATTTTGTGGCCGCTTTTGTGCAGAGTTGTTGTCATTTGGAATCATGTTTCTGGTCACCAGATGAAAGTATTCACTCTCATTTTAGCTCTGTTTTGATTTCCACCAACTCCTGCGGGAAGTATCTGGATCCTTAGCTGCTAAATGCTGCACTATGTTCACTAGCTAGTTGCTAACCTTGTCTGTGTGCTGAGCAGGTAGTGTAAAGCGTGATTATCTGAGCATTTTTTGCAAACCGCTGCCTCCTGCTCCTGGTGAGGATGCTGATGAGGGTGGTGAAAGTGAACCAGAACAGGAAAGCTGTGGGCCATGAAACCAAAACAATGAGCTCAGATGCTAAAAAGCTCTGTGGAGCTGAGGGGAACTGCAGAGTCGGGTGAATTGTCTGTGGGTTCGTCACTGTGAGTGATACCTTTCATATTACTCAATCACCAGCTCCATTCTAAACATAAAAATACTGATTAGAGCAGCTTTAAAGCAACTGAATAACTAAGTGACTCTGCCATTCTTAAAGACTTCTGTGGCAGTGACAACAACTGCAGCTGATCATGTGTTAATAACTGGAACCTCACTGATGAAATGTAAAAGCATCCTGCACAGCCTGAACAGTGAAAAGCATCAGCAGCTCTGTCCCCTGACTGGTGTCTGGAAGGCATGGAGTGAAACAACAAGAAGGACGAAGAGAATGAGAGGGGATCAAGACAAAAGACAGTGAGGAGTGAGGCTGCTCTGCGGTTTCCTTTCTGAGCCGGCTTTCCCAGAAGAGTAATCAGCTAAGGGTGACCACAAAGGAGCCCAGAGGCTTTTCATCCAGGCCCCAGGGTCCAAGCGGGGGGCCGAACCACCGCTTAACTATCACACTGGCCCCTCTCTTCTTCCCAGTGACTCACACAGCTGTTGTCACACCACTGGGCACCAGCTATATGACCACAAACCACCCAGGTTGTGGAAGCTTTACTTGTTCTGTTAATGTGTTGACATATTTTCTGTGGCAGATCTGGTCCCCATACGCTGTTTACACGCTGCTGACATGTTGTATTTTATCAGGCCACGATGACACGTGCAACTCTGCTCCAGGGATGTAAACACAATATATGAGCTTCTGTGGTGCTGAATGATCTTCTTTGACACACTATAGGTGTTGAAGAGATGTTGTAATGGAATGTTTACATTACAGGAGCGATGTGCCCAATGTGCAGTTTTACGCTACTTTTACTTTTGACTCCACTTTGACTCTTGTTTGCAACCTCGTTCTTATCTATTTTATATAAATGCTGTTTGTTTTCAAGGAAAAGGGCTCTAACCAACCAACTCCTTCAGGATGTTCTATTGACCACATTCAGTATTTTTGCTTCACACAGAACCTTTATAATCGGGCATGGCAATAGCTTGCTTCAGTGGAATGTTAAAGTAATTTTAGCTACTGTTTTTTGTAATATTTGTTTCACTAGAAAAGATTCTTGGAGCTCCCTGCTCTTTTCTGAGCAAGGCTCGGCTTCATATCCTGCATGGGAACTGCCCAAAACAACCACAGGTCATTGAGCAACTCTGCTGGAGCTGTTGCTTGTTGAGTAACTTGCTCAAGGGCATCTGTGGCTCTGAACCTTTGACCTCCAGTCACAACTTTTCTATCTATCCAGTTATTCCAAGGTAATTTGACTCTAGCATTTGCTCTGCCCAATTCTGTAAGCGCATTTCCAGACATCACGCTGTTTCCCTCGAGCTCTCCACTTTAATGGATGGTAATGAAGGATAATTCTGGGTTATTGCAACTTGGGTATTATGTTTGTAGTTTTGGCCATTGTTACAATAACACTGTCATTATTCTGAATAATAACTTGGTACTAAGCAAGTTATTGTAATTGCAGAGAAATTGTTGCAAAGAAACCCAATGGACAAGGAACAGGAGCAGTGATGATACAGGATTTAAAAGATGAGTCATATTCTCGATTTTTATCAATGATTAATACATTTCTCCTGCTAAAAAGTATTGTGTGTGTGTGTGTGTGTGTGTGTGTGTGTGTGTATGTTATTCCTCTGTGCCATATTGTTGTTCAAAAATGATTAAAAACACATATTCCTTCATTACCTTGAAAACAAACACTGTAGTTTATTTTGGCTCAGTCATACACACACCAACCTGAGCACCACATGTGTAACAATACACAGTTGAAAGTAGAACCTGACGCATGCTTTATTTACTCAACATAAATAAACATATTTGTAACATTTTAACATTTGCTACAATCTACAGTGCCCTGTTGTAGGAAATGATTTAACGTTTTTAAAATGAAACTATAGTTTTGTATTTTTTCTATTTCTACAGATTTGTACCCTCAGTATTGAAATATTGAGGCATGAAGTAACGTGTCATTTGGGTCTCTTCTTCGGATTTGTTGATGGTAACAAATATGTAGAATATTGCCACCTTCATCCTTTAAACAAAGCCCTAAAAATATATGCTAACTTAACTAAACAGGCCAATTTGGGGGTAAACATTGCCATTCTTACCCAAACTGTCCATGGTAATATCCATTACAGTTGATAGACTGACTTCATGTTTCAAATTTGACATTCTGTACTTACCCTAATAGTGCGCATTTGCAATTTTCCTGTGCAAATCTAAAATAAATACAGACAGTGCAGCATGCTCACGTTCAGTTTGAAAGATGAAGTGGTTTAAATAAACAGGATAAGCTGCTGGCAAATGATGAAAAGAAAAAAAAAGTTGTTATTCTTCTAGAGGTAATCCTTGTACCTACCCATTGCTTACTCTATTCCACCCAAATCAGACGTAATAAATGTGTCACTTTCTGTGCAGGATAGTTCTAAAGTAGGACCTCCCCGACACAATGTGCTCAGAGGAGTAAAGAAAAATTATAATCTGCCATAGATTGACTCATATTAGTGGCATGGAGAACATTCCTTCTGATGAGCTGAGATGCTCCAGGTTCCCCCACACTGCTCTCTGTCTTAGATCAAGCCCTGGCTCAGCAACACTTCTGTACCATTGATATTTCTGTATTGCATTCGGTCCATGACGATCTGCTCAGTGCACAGGTCAATCGCTGCACTTCCCTCTGCAGCTGCAGCCATGCTGTGAGACAGACTGCTTGAACGCACACTGCCATTCTGCTGCCTGTTCAATGTATATTTGTAGAGTGATCTGTATAGTCTACTGTCCAAACTTTGTCTTGCCCTGCATGTGAGGTCTCCTGTCTTTGTACCATATGGTATGGTGTATATATGATATCTCTGTGCCAGCGTCAACACAGATTTCTGTACATTTATGAAGCTGGTTCTGCATCTAGCTGTAAAAATTGACAGCAAAGGGGATTGTGAGTCATTTGTGTGTTGAGGAAAAAATGGTTCTTTGTAAAGTAAAATTCTTTGTTAAAGTAGTCAAACCATTTTTTTTGTTGTTGGCTGAACTGCTGATTTGCATTATGAACATGTGAAATTATTTAACCAGCTTTTTCGCTTGATTGACAAGACAATTTAAGGTGTCAGTCCTAAATTAAATGCAGCAGTGAATCACAGCTCAAATGTCTTGGTTTATCTCGGACGGATGTGAGGTGAAGACATGGACAGTTCTCGAGGGACCTGCTGTGCTTGGGTGTGTGAGGAACGGTGTGACGGTGGAGGCAGAGCGCAGAGTGTTTGAGCCTGCTTGTGGTCAAAAGCACAGCGAGCCCTGCAACAGGAAATGACAGAACTCGGCGCAGAGGCTAAAAATAATGCCCGTTGTTAAGGGAGAATAGAGCCGGGGAGGCAGCGGAGTACAGCAAATATTATTTCAATTAAACCGCAGGCCCAAAACCACGGCCTTCTTTTCAGAGAAAAACCCAGGTGGCTGCCAGGGGAAAAAATAAAGTGGGGAGAGGAGAGGGAGAGGTGAGGAGTTGAAGCTCTCACAAATGGAGTCAAAGGTTGGGTGTTGGTGATGATGATGGGTGGGGTGAGGGGGGATTCTGAGTAAAATTCCTGTGAAGTTCTGCCACAGTGCACTGACTCACAGAGGACAACATGCACTTTTTTTTGGGATCTTTTCGCAATGACTTCCACCACCTCCTTCCCTGACTTCACTATTGTTACCAAGAGAAGGAGGGGAAGGAGGAGGGGGCATCGAGAGCTGTAATGTTGGCATCTAACTGACACTAACACCACTCCAGTTCACCTCCCCCTTTCCTAACCCCACTCATACACACACACACACACACACACACACGCATACACACTGGCAAGCTCAACACACCCTGGCACTCAGCGGTGCCGAGCTAAGAATGGAGCACTCCTTCAGCTCACGCAATGTGGTGTGCTGAAATTTCCTGCAATAAAAACGTGATTGGGAAGATACCCATTAAAATGTGTGAGGAAAGAGCCGAGAGCCTGCCAGCCAGCAAGGAATGAGAAAGCAAAGAGGAGGAGGAGGAGGGCAGGTTACTGAAAGTCAGTGGAAGAGAGGCATCAGGGAGGGAAGGTTGAGGGATATTCTCCTTGCTGACCACTGGATACCCTGCCACCCCTCTGCATGAAAAAAAAAAAAGCACATTTGGCTTCTTTCGCGTTCTCTCTCACTCCTCTCTTTTTCAAATCCTGTTTTCATTTAGCACATGGCAGCGCTCCCTCAAACTCTTGAGTTTCCCAAACCAAAAGCTATTTCCTGATTCACTCCCTCTCTCATATAATTATTCTGCTGGACCGTGTTTCTCAGTTCTTTTTCAGGGCTTCTTTTCCAGCACTGCCTGTTCTGTACTCGGGGTGACATCACAGCCTCAATGGGGCAAAGGCGGCCCGGCTCATACTCTATAGGTCAGAGGTCAGGGCTGCTCCCACTCGTTCACACATACTTAATCCCTATTTGTTGCGTGTACACCTGATGTAATTTTATGAAACACTTTTGCACGGGATAATAAAATTTGAGTCACATGTCCTTGAATAGAATCATTTAAGGTTAACTTGGTTTTCAAGAGGAATATCTTGTAGTGAAAAAACACTGAGACATGGAGGGTTGTATTAACTGTACATGGACATCTTTTTGGGTGTACGAAGGAAGCAAACAAGACATTTTCTGAGCTCAAGTGGGTCACATGGTTAACATGTTAAGGGCTCTTGTTAAAGGCTGCAGCCATTTACAGCATTCAGCACATAAATGGCCGCATTGTTCCCGTTCACATACACACACTCGCACATGCACTGAGGCTTTTTATGCCATAGCTACGCTGAATGACTCGTAATGTGCCCTCAGATCTGCTGTTAAAAGTTCACACTCGGTCATGAAGGGCATCAGTGCATTTTAGCTGCTCGGCCTGCAGACTGTGTGCTTCGTAGCCCCTCTCCCTGCTTTTCTGCCGGTGGCGTTGGCAGTGTTGCGCTGTATTGACACTCGGCTCTCTCTCTCCCTCCCAGCTGTGTGCTTCTGTCCTCGTTCCAGCTGTTTGGGTGTGGCTGCTGCTGGCACTATGAGAGGCCTTCACAAACTCGGGGAAGTGGTGTTCATTAATTGACTGGTGGAGACAAGGCAAGCTGTGTATATTACTTTATGTGTGTTGTTGTGTGCATGCTGACACAATGATTAGGTCAGGGAACGCTTCAGACTGTGATCTACTGTTGCAAGGCAGAAGGTGTTAACATAAAGAAATTAAAGTTCACCAATGTACCAATATAAACACTATGTATCAAACTGCTGACAGTTAAATAGGGATAATGGTATTTAAAGCTGTGCTAATCATTATCTTTATATACTGCCTCATAGCACCTATGTCCAATTGGACCAGAAATTTGCATTAGGGCACTTACTCTTGTTGTTCTCTCCTGTCCAGAACCTTGCTTGTGATTTATGAAAATCTCATATGTGCGTCACTTTGCATAAAAGCGTCTGCCAAATGACAAATTGTAATTGTAATTATATTAAGATTGGGCCAAATGACTGCAAATAATTGAAAGGTGTCATTCATAGTGGTGAACTCACAGACAGTTGTCACTCAACGCTGCACTTCCCCTCTGCTCTACTTTAGGATTTTGACATCTTTCAGCTCATCATTTTGGTTTTGTGGCCCACAGTTTTACTGTTTTGGTTCAGTCATCAGCCTTGTTCACAGCAGCAGCAGCAGCAGCAGCAGCAGCAGCAGGCAAGTGTTCTCAGCAATACACCCACCGTACACTAAGTGACCAGCACCAAACAGCAGACAGACAAAGTTAGCAACTAGCTTGTGAACAAAGTGAAGAAAAGGGTTACAACAGCTAAGAAGTTTTCTCAAGAGCTGCTGCAGTACAAAACAGAGCTAAAAGGAGCTAAATGCTACTAAAAGGGTTCATTGTTTACCTCAGAATTTGTAGAAATAGAAAAATTAGCAAAATTGTTATTTTAAAAAGTATAAATCAAATCAAAGAATGACAATACTGACTTCAGGTACATTCTGGCAATTTCTGATACTCAGTTCTACGGACAAGTTTGAGTTGGCATCTAAAAGGCCTGACGTGCGATGCCCAACCCTACTTATGTGACTGTAAATGACTGAAATTGGTCAAATCATTGGTCACCCGCATGGATTCCAAACATATACAGCAGCTGCAAGGTAACATGGGGACAACAGATTATATTTAGGGCCCATCATACCAATATTTATGACAGCTATATTTCACATCAAATTCAGTCATTTGAATGGAACTGTGGTACTGCTTTCAGGTCGAGTTCCACTTTGCTGAACTTTACACATGCAAATTTATACTGTTGACCAATAGTAAAACAGCTTTGAATTGATTAACCACATAATGGGTGGCCAAATCGAGTCCAAAATGCTCTCCAGCACATTCAGATTTATATGATTACTCTGGCAAAGTAAAAGTTGCAATGTACAAAGAGTAGTGGCGTGGTTTACAGTCAGTTTTAACATTGGGTCAAATGAATGCCATTAATGGATGTTCTTTTATTGTGTTCTTTTTTATAATTCTGGATTTCCCCCAATGTGCCCCAGCTTGGAAATGGCCAATTCCCCTCATACTGCAGACTACCACTCCTTTCTTCCACAGCCACTACTACACACCAGCGATGTAGCCAGTTTGAGAGCTATAGCTTCTAGTGCCATAATGAATGTTGGAAACAAAATTATATCTGCTGTGACTTGGAATTACTTCAATCAAAAGCTGCAAACCCTCAATGTCTTTGACAAAAACAAGCGGAAACAGCATAAGACAGTGTAAGAATATAGCTGTCTTGGTTCATCAGATATCTAAGTTGATGATTTGTTAAAGAATGCATCTTATATCTGATCTGTAGCCTTTAAAAGCCTTCCAGCTCTCCTCCTCATGTTTTCACTTATAAAGCATGTTTTCTCTAAGAATAGTCTACCGACTAGGGTCCAATATTCACTGTAATTGCAGTAGAAATCCAACACCACGCTAGAGGTCAAACAGTGTGAATGCAAGTGATGATCTGAGATGAGAGAGCACATACAGTATGAGTTTATGCTGCAAAATATAGCCTACATGTGTGTTAAGTCGGGAAGCATGCATGTCTACATGAGTATAAGTATGTACATGTGACCTTACAGTATATGATTGGCTGGTGGCGAACAGGCATCTGCTCTGTGAGGTTAGTGTAGCATGCCAGAGGTCAGAGTAGGTCTCAGCACAGATGACCATGATACAGCAGCAAGTGTGTCGTACAGACATGCAGGAGAAGCTGCAAGCAGCTTTTCTAGCCCAGCTGCCGTCACCATGGTTACGACACACCCGACTGCGAACAGCAAGTTGCACAAGAGGAAGCGCTTAACAATCAATGCAAATAGATGCTCATAAATAAGGTTGCACAAGCAAAAAAGACATGACCAGAGGGTTGGGATGTTTTTTAGGATGCGGCCAGTCCAAAATTATCCTGTAAGTCATAACTTATAGGAGAACAAAGGGTTTTTTTAATGCATCAATTTAGCTCCTAGTTTGGTGAACTATGTCTAGTTGACCATTTGCTCAACACTTCCCCAAACAGAGTCCAATCATAGCTCAGCAACCACTAGGCACAGCAGGCCGGTCAAGGTTTTGGATTTCTCTGCATCTTGAGGGTGAAGTAGGAGAGATTCTCCATATATAAAGAGATATAAAGAGTTACCTTACTAGCTACAATGGTAATTTACAGGTACTGAAGGAAGTTTATTTTTACCAAATGAATTAGTCCAAAAAGCCTTTTCTTTTGAAAATGTGTCGCTTTTCATGTTACAAATTAAATGTATTATTTGAAATTAAAACAAAACAAAGCAGCCCAACAGGGTTATATTATAATATCACACTTTTATAATACTTGTAATACTAGGAGTAACTTGCTGTACAACTGCAATACAAGAAAAATGCTGTTTCTTTATTTCCATGTCTTCCACATGGGACCATCAGCTGGTGAGGATGCTGATTTTTTGCCTGCGACATGTAGCGTTAGCCTCATATGTAGGTAGCCATTAAGTGCATGTTTAGGTTCTCATTTTAAGACAAGTCAGTTCCAAACATTAAACAGCTGAGACCAACCAACTCATGGAACTAACTTAGCTCAATTACCCAGCTTGCTGCAGCTAGAAATGAGAAGCCTGCTGGTGGTACCTATCTCTGAAATCAAGGGTCATTTGTTGATGAAGAATTTTGAGTGAAAGCATAAAGGTATATAAAATAGGTATAGCAACTGTAGCTAAGGATTTGCAAAGAAGACCAAATATAACCAAGTAATGATATCCTGTCAGTGAGTCATTGCTTTAAATTGTCTGTGGATAATTTGATATAAGAAGGTTTTGTGCTGGTAAACCACACTGCATCTTTGCCATAGCTTAGAGTTTAGTGATTTGATGCTGTGTTAAGTATACTGACCCTGTTTAAGGTGCAATGTTGAGCCACAGAGGTATCATGAGAGGTGTTGTGAGGAAACCAAGGTGAAGAGAGAGATGCAGAAGGATAGATAATTATACCATGCCACTCTCTAGCTCCTCCAGGCCATTTCCTCCCCCATGGCAGCGGGTAAGGGCAGGGGTGGGGTGGCAGGGTGGGGTGCAAAATATCATGCTTGAGTTCGGGGAGTGCCTTTGAGGACCACAGGAGGCCCGTGGAGCCAATAAAAGGCTGCCGGGGGGGGGAAAGAGGACACCACCAAGGGAGTCTGGAGCAGGAAGAGGCATCCAGACAACAGCTCTACAAATCCACTGGCCCTCCCAGCCAAACAGCTGAACCTCGAAAACCTCAGGCAGGGCAAGCTGCCACACGCCACCATTATCTCAATCACTCTACAATAAAGCTGACATTTTCATGGAAGTGCAACAGAAACAGTAAAAAAAAAAAAAAAAAAAAAAAAAAAAAAAGCATAGAATTACATTTAAAGGTACAGTCAAAAAGTACTTCCTTTTACAGTATTTGGGAGTTGTAGGACTCAAAGCTGCACTGTATAACTTGCCAAATGACACGCCTTTGCAGGGCCCAGAACAACCTGTCCAGTTCAAACTTGGCATTCTTGGCTTCATATCTGTAACTGGGAAAGATGAGATTCCCACAGCGCAGGGTAATGTGACGGCCTAGATGAGTTAAATGTCATTAGAGAACACAGAGTACTGCTGCAGACACATGGGCACGGAGAGGGTGGTACATATCGCACCATCTGCTGAGTCATAATGGGCGCAGTGGTTCCCACCACTTCAACCTGCAGACTGGCAGAGAGGTCAGAGAGACAGACCTCTAACCAGAATGATTCAGGTCGTAACTGTGTTGAGATGAACAGCCATACTTTGCTCCAGTAACCATGTGTATTGTCCAAGTGTAACAAACTGTAAATCTGTTTGGATAAAATGGAAAGTAAAGGCAGTTTAAGCCAAAAAGCTTTCAAAAAAAAAAGGGAAAGTACTAAAAAGCCCACCCTAATGAGGCTGTAATGAGCAGAAAGATACAACATTGATACACTTAGATTCCACTTGAGAGGCAGAAAGACTGTTAAGTTTGGCCTTAGGGGTGTTCCAAACAGAAAGGTCATGTCATTACAATAATACCTTAATCAAATCAGTTCTATTTTGTCAGCTTTGTGATATATTTACTGCATTCATGTGACATAATGATGAGAAGGATTCCAACGGAAAGCATTCATGAGTAACGCGCTGACTGACTAGCTATCACTGGGCTGTGAAACATAAAGAAATGTGCATGTGTGTTATGCATCACTTGGGTGCAGCACAACAAGCTGGTAACATCTTATAAAGTTGATAGATGCCTATTTACACACCTAGCAGGCACACAGCAATGTTGAAAACATCCTCTACAACATTAAATAATCCTGACTATATGAGTTAGATCAAGGTTTAAAAAAAACATGTTCAGGTACTATTTATTGTGAGTTCATTCATTCATCCAGGTCCATCGTTACCACTGACTGCAAACCCACAACTCTCTGACCTTGGCAGGAACTAGTGTATTCATATCTTTTTACACATAGAAGCAGATTGAAATGATGTGTTTTCAGGGCCTTTAATGTTTATTTGGAGTTTTGTTTCTTGGCACCTGACAACTCTCATGCTTTAGCTCTGTTTTGGTCTCCACCAGCTCCTGTGGGAAACATCTTTAGCTGCTTAACACTCCACTCGGTTCACCAGCTAGTTGCTTACATTGTGTGTCTGCTGTTTGGTGCTGGGCAGGTACTGCTGTGTGCAGTAGATTTATCAGAGCTGATAGCAGCTGTGGCTGTAAAGGACCTGATGAGAGTGATAAGACTAGACCAAAATAGTAACGTTTGTGGCCATAAAACCAAAACAATGAGCGTCTTTGGCTCCATGGTGCTGAGGTGAACTGCTGACGTAATTATTTACGGGTTTGTCACTACAAGTAACAAGTCTCACATGATACACCGTCATTTGATGCATTGTATATATGAACATATTGATAGGTGCAACTTTAAATATTAATTTATGTGTCAACTGTCATGTAATATATTCATATAACCTTTGCTCTAGGAGCAACCTGGTAGAATGACAGTGGATCCTTTGTCACTGCTGTGACGAAGCTGGAATGGGATGCAGCCATGAAATAGTGTCCATTTACCAAATTAGCTTTAGATAAGGGTATTTGTACCTCAGTACATTAGGCTTAACAGTAGCTGAACGTAACATGCTCTCTATGTTACTGTTTCTGCTGTTGTTTATTGCCGTTGGGAGTCATGCATGATTATGTGTGTGTTTTCACTGTTGTTATTGTGCAGTTTCTTTTCTTGGCTTTTACGATCTTATTACCATCTCTGTTTTCTCTTTTTCAACTCTTATTGCTGCCTTTGCCCCGTTGTCCCTGTTTCAGTTGTTGCTACTCGTATGGTTATTGTTTTGGTGGGAAGTACTGGAAGTACTTTCGGAGTTGCACAAGGAAAAGAAACACATGTATTAAACTGTCTGTTGGCGTTTTACTGAGGCTGAGAGACGATGTCAAACAGAGATGAATCTGTAACACAATGAACGCACGCCAGACTCCTCAAAGATGAACACTCAAGTATAGTGAGGAATTTCATGAATTGGTAGGAGATAAAAGACATCCTTCTCATACTACAGGACTCTATGTTGCTCTCCGTGCTCACACAGCTGGGCCAGCAGACTGCTGGATGGATGAGGGGGGTGTTGAGGGTGAGGCGGGGGGAGTTGAGTTACATTCCTTCCATCGAGGCTGTGTGTCTGCCAACCGGGTCACTCCCAGTTCAGTCCCGGGAAATTGGGAGGGAAGAATTTCCTCTATGTGTCCATACTGGACACAGCCACAACCACACAGAGGCCTGTGTGCATCAGGGCACATGCGTGTGTGTGTGTGTGTGTGTATATGATGTTTTAAACTGAGAACCCAGTGTAATATGACTTGCATGTTGTTTTCTTACGAGTGCACTGTAGGAGAGGTGGGGTTGTATGTGGTGTGGAAGTGTGTGCATGTGCCCACTGTACACTGTATCAAATTGTGTAGGCATGTGTGTCCTCTGCAGCTTATGTGCGTGCGTGTGTGTGTGTGTGTGTGTGCGCGTGTGTGCGTGTGCGTAAGACCGAAAGTGAAACTGAGACGAGAAAGTTTTTCCATCAAAGTTCTTGAACTGTATCTATAGTATTTTTCCCATTTTACTGAGTCTCATGCAGATTGAACTACAGCGAGCAAGAAGATATCAGTTCACGGTTGAGTAACAATTCGACAGAACATCTGGCTACCACGCTGATCACTCCTGTGACCTCGAGTGATCTCTGTAATGACAAGAACGCTTTGGGTCACTAAAGTCAACACTGAAGCAATGGTTCAGCTTCCCTCCAGACATCACTGCATCTCTTGCTCTGTTCAGCACTTACACACCGTGCACAGCAACACACTGATGATAGATGCTTTGAGAAGATTCCAGGTCCTCTGGCCCTCGCTGCAGTCTAACAATAGAAGGATGGAAAGATAAACTTACGGGAACAGAAAAGTTTATTCTTTGTGCACTCTTGTTTTGTGCTGTAGTACACACATGTTGCTGTGATAGCTCAGCGTGTGCATTGGTGGAGTTGAGGAGGTAGTGTGTTTTCAGTGAACTCATGTTTCATGGAGTGCGCTCAAACAAAAAGGACGTTTGCAGTTGCGGTAGCCTCCGAAGTGTTTACTACTGAAACTGAAACAGGCAAATCATTTAATAAACATGCCTGATTCCTGATTGTTTACGCCTGTGTTTACTTTTTACCATTTATTACCTCTGTGTACATCACAGTGAAGTCAACAGTGCTGTCATGGTCCCCAGAGGATGACTTTTCTTCTATCCATAATGTTGACATTTGTGGTTTTGAAATCAACAAAAAGAAAACTCTTTAAATCAGCATATTAGCATTGTCAAGGTTGCATGCTACCATGCTGACATTAGCATTTAGCTAAGAGCACCTTTGTGCCAACGTGCAGTGTCAAAGAGTTGCAGGTGTGGTTGAAGACTTTTTGCCATGTTCACAGTGAAGACTGTCATGACATGTCTGTCATAAGATGTTAGTAAAGTAACAGTACAAAGCTGGATGAAATATTAGATCTTAGAAAATTAGAATTTCAATTAGTTTGCAGTTTGTTTTTGTTTATGGCCTTTAAGCAATACATTTCCACTGGAAACTCACACATACTGAGGCTAATATCACCAACTTTTGTACAAAAAGTTCACATTATTAATACGTACGTGATGGTACTTCTGAGGATAGATATGCCAGCAAATATTTTGCAAATAGGCAGTTGCAGTGCAAATTTTCTTGTTAACATGTTAGCTAAAAGTGCATTAACCAAGCAAGAACCTTCAACCTATAACTAATTTCCTTAATTTGTAACTCACTCTTTGAAATTATATTCAGGCCTAAAGTTCTGCATAATTATGAGCATGGCCACTTTAAGTTGTATCCATCTGGTGAATTGAAGTCAAGTCAGTCTTATTTATCCTGCTCAGTATCACAAATTTGCCCCAATTGGCTTTTTACAGTCTGTAGGACATAAAACACCCTCTTTTCCTGCCAAAAAATAAAAAAAAATAAAAAAAAATAACCTGTTGAATACTCACTATCCTTGTAGTTCTGTTTTATCTCTACCAGCTCTGAGGGACATATGAGACTCTTTAGGTGCTTCATACTTCGCTGTGTTCACCAGCTAGTCGCTAACTTTGCCTGTCTGCTGTTTGGGGCTGAGCAGCCACTGTACAATAGGTTTATCAATTATTTTTTTTGCTGAAAACAGTTGCCCGATGCATCTAGAAACACAGCTGATGAGAGCCGTGAGAATGAACCAGCAACACTAAAACACTGTGCAGGGCCGAGGTGAACTGCAGGGTCGAGGACTAATAGTTATCTGTGTTCGTCACACCAAGGAGCCCAATTCACATAGTAACTTCATCCACTGCTGATTAAAACACATTGATCATAGCAGCCTTAAAGTAACATTACGAGGTATATTTTGAGACTGGAGGGTTGCTGTCAACACGAGTCGATCTTTAAAATCAACGGCAGCTTCATCACTGCATTCTTCTCTGCCAGTAGGGTTCTGCAGAAAAGACTGCTGTAATGTTTAACAGCACAAAGACAAGTCACTTTATAGCTCAAAAGAGAAGCTTATTTTACTCAGCCATCAATCCAAATTTTACTTCAGTTTCACTACTTGTATATCCAATGTTCATTTTATTCATTTTGTGCCTTCAACCAAATTCCTGTGGACCCACATCTGGAGTGAAGAAAAGGACATATGGTCACATCCTCTTTGAGACAGGAAGTCTGGGGTTTCTGCAAAATATGGTCTTGATTTTGATATATAAAAAATTATATACACTACACCACAATATTTTTTCGTCAAACAAGTGTAAAGCTCTCCCAGTGAGATAACATCCCTTGTTTCAAGACCAACCTCCTACCAGACCTTTGCTGAAATGAATTAAGAAGGTACCATTTTAAGACTTTGAGTGATTATCAAGTAGACTAGCAGAAGTGGAGGTACAGACAAGAAACACAGACAGGCTCAGTGTCCTTTGCAGGGGGGTTTGTGGCTCAGTCTGGGACAGGAAACATGTGAGCTGAATATGGGATCCGTAGAGGACTTGGCAGCCGCATACGAATACACACACACACACACACACACACACACACACAATGCAGGAAAGATGGAAGCTCTTCCAGGACACACAGGACTTGGCCCTCACAGACGACGTGTCACAAGGAATCAAATTAGATGTTGCTGTGCAGAGCGCCCAGAACAAGGCCAGAGACTTTTCTCAAGGAATCTACAGTCAAGTTGGTTCAATCTCAACGGTAATTTGTAAATTCAGCCAGAGAATTCTTTTGTAGAAGACGCTCCTGCAGGACTGCTTCTACACTACATTCAATCACTGCATTCTCTCTATTACACTTTCCTGGCAAGCATCCTGGACCGAGATGGGGGGCACAATCAACTGTATCAGTGTGACACATCTCCAGTCTGCATTTGAACTTCAAGTGGTTCTTGGGAGTCACATGTATAGCTCGGGTCAAATGGCTCACGATATGACAGACATTTTACACAAGAAGGAGAGAGGGTACTGAGAATTCAGGACTATCAAACACACATGAATGTCAGGAAGTCTGATCTTGTAACTAGCCTCGTTACATAAGCTGCATGTGCCCACCAAAGTTTTCCAAGTACACATTACTGCCACTTTATGGACAAACTCACATAAGCAAATAGCATTGTTCAACAAATATAGTCCATGATGAATCTCTGTCTTGTCTTGATAAAAAGCCAGCTGCTGCTCTCCAACTATGTGAGCTGCCCTCCACGGTGCCCTGTCATGACTCAGTGCTGAGTGGGACATTAGTGGGTCTCTTCCTAGTACCCAGTCCAGAGTGAGGGGGTCATTCCTGTCTGTCTTGGCCTGGATTGAGTTTGGCATCACTGGAACCACTGATAGCAGTTGGGGTCCTGGGAGGTTACGCAGGAGTTCATCTGAGTTAAACTAGCCGACCGGGTGCCCTGTCAGTCAAAACGCAGGGAAGCAAATGCATGACCTGAGAGGGGTTGTGGTTGGGGGACTGGAGAGTATACACTCAGCTGGATCATCTCCACAACCACCCCTGGGTCAAAATATAGATAGATGAGGATTCTGCATGTTGCACATGCAAGATTTTCACATTCAGTTTTTTGGACATCTCTGTGGCACAGTCTGATGTAACAGAGCCACCTGGTGGCCACATGGGCAGTTGCATCTGACCAGCCAATCTACGAATTGATCAAAAACACACCAGCAAGCTAACAACTAATCAGGTCCAATGCAAAGAACAATTTTCACTCAGTTGTCATTTTCAGTAAAAGGCACAAAGACTGACTCACCTGAACTGCCTGAATCAAAACAATGAGAATTTCAATCCTCTAATGTTTCAGTGAAATTGTGCCTTGAACGATCCCAAAGCTGTGAACACTTACATGCATGTGAACAGAAAACACACGCTTCTACACCCATGTGTCAATGCAATATACAGTGGTGCACTCAAAATCTTACTTAAGTATCAAAAAGTACTCAATATGCAGTAGAATATTGTTATATTGTCATATAATGTATATGTTATTGTTTTTAACCATTACAAAAGCATTGAATTTTAGTGTGTCAGTGAGCTAGTTGAGAATTTTAACTACTGACAAACATAGTGGAGAAACAAGTTCAATATCTCCCATTGAAATGTGGAGCAGAAGAACAAAGTGTCCTTTTCCTTTCAAGTGCGACAGATTTGTACCTAAGTACAGCACTGTACTTGAGTAACTGCACTTAGTTACATCCCAACACTGATTTATAGTATAAATACACATGAACATGTATGGATGTATATCTGCAGGCTGTTTCCTCTGTTCAGTTTTTGTTTGTTTTTCAGCCTAAATCATTTTTATTGATTTGTCTCTGTTAAGATGAATTTAAGAGCCTAAGCAGGCACAGGGGTTACACTGTTGAATAAACAACAGTAGCAGCAACCAAAAACCTACCTATAACTAAAAACAGAGAAAGTCAAGATCATTACCACATCCCAGTGTTTCATAAGTTTGTCTAGATATACATATTTCTATCCATACAAACCCAGAATAGTCTTAGAGCAACACATTTGGGCCTCTTCTCTTGGTATTTTACTAAAACACCCTGGAAAATGTAAGAAATCCACAAAGGCAGAAGCAGAGGTTTGGTAATCTTTAGCTCTGAGCAACCCCTCCGCTGCACTTCCTGACACACACAGGTAAGGGTAAGCCAGGTGGGTGGGGCACTGGGTACGACCTGTGGCTTTACGGTCGGTTGTGTCAGTGTTGGGGATCAGAGCGTGCAGATCGTCCCAGCAGAGCTGCAGCGATGGCCCAGGTGAAGGTAGCAGGAGACGCAGTGAGGAGCCACCAGGACTGTGCAGAGGTTTACTCTGACATGGCTACTGTCAGCTCCAGTGCAGGTGAGTCCAAAAAACAACAATGCTGCATCTAAAAACCATCTTAGTCTGTTTGTTATTATCAGTCCAACATGACCAATGATGGAGTTTCACTGACCTGCAATAAAATGTTAATTTCTTTTATCTTGTGCATGTTTTCCACAAGGTTTCTTATAAATTGAATATTTCACTCACTCTAAGGCAGTGTTGGTCTCCTACCATTGAACTAGTAGAGCTAAAGTGTTGTGTGATGGTCTGAAAACTATTTATAAGGGCTTTTAATTGAACACAACAGACTTAAAAACATACAGAATTTCTTTGACATCAAAATTGTTCAATTTAACAAAATTAGTTTAGAGACTGAACGGTGGCACAAAATTTTGTCTCTTAGCTGCTTTAAAACTCAATATTTAGCCCTGGAAAACTGTATTTTCTGTTAGTCTGATCCTAAGAGAGTGTTGATCACCAAGTTGGCATTTAGCAATATAAAATATGGATAATAGTATTTAAAGCTTAGCATAGCCAATGCCATTACTTAAAAGAAATGCAGCTAATTAATGCAAGAGAAATATTTTGATCAGATCGATTGAATATGTAGTTGGTCAAAATTCTGAAGAGAAAAGAAAATCTTTGTCAGTAAGAATGTCATTTTAATGCCCATCATCACATCAGCTTCTTCTCTCTCTCCTCTCACCACCATGATGTGAACAAGGTCAGCTCCATCCACCAATTTGTCAGATTAGTCACTTTGTAAGTGATTGTGCTAATAATCTTGCTCAAATCCCCCAGTTTCTGGTATCTTTTTCTCACGAGCTGGTCTTTGGCAGCTAAACCTCTGTGGCTCTCAGGTTGCCTGATGGCAGTGGGAACCATAAAGTCAGTGTAATCCCTCTTTTTTTCAGACAGTCATCGGTGAAATGCTCCTTTACAAGTTCAGGCCACTTTTTTCTATCATGCCAAAGAAGCCAAGAAACAGGAGCTGGAGAATTGTCTCCAAAAAAAAAGTCTTTTCAGCATCAACACGCAAAGTCTCAAACTGGTTTTCCTCCTCTGGGAAACAGATATAGGAGAGTCGGTGAAGAAGGGGTCAATGTGTGAGACCTCCATGGCCGTCAGCCTTGGTAGGCGGAGCAGAGCCTACCCCTCGGCAGCCAGGAGACGCCACCGCACCACCTTCAGCCACAAGCAGCTGGAACAGCTGGAAATGGCCTTTGGACAAAACCAATATCCTGACATCTACTACAGAGAGGAGCTGGCCCGCATCACCAAGCTCAACGAGGCTCGCATTCAGGTGGGACACACTTCAGATTCAAAGTGTGTGTGTGTGTGTGTGTGTGTGTGTGTGTGGGTGTGTGTGTGTGTGTGTGTGTGTGTGTGTGTGTGTGTGTGTGTGTGTGTGTGTGTGTGTGTTTCGCACACTCATTGATGGCAATATAATAGAACCCATAACCAAATGTGACAAAATAAAACAAAATGAATAACTGCAGTACTATAAAACCAAACTGTGATTATTGTAATTTCCATGTATCAAGCAAAGAATGTCAAACCAGTCACTGGTTCCAGCTTCTGTCAAGCAAAATTTACTGCTTTTGTTATATCACTGCTATTTGAACACCTTTGGTGTTTGACATCACTTTGCACTTTGACTTATGTTGTCATTCACTTCATCACTGTTCTCCATTAGTGATGTGTAATGCAGGAGTGCTGCAGGAAACACAAAGTGTCCCACTTTACTTGAAAGCCTCGTGTCAGTTTCGCTCACACCTTTAAAGCAAACGTGGTGGGACAGTGCTCAGTTTCCAGTGAAAACAAATATGATATTGTGCATTTTATTTTGAAATGTGGGCAGAGTTGGACAATTTATGTATTTAATTAAAACCCTGTTTCTGCTTTAGTTCACTTTCCCTGAATACATGCCAAACACTGATTTTCAACCATGCACACAAAGATGATGCCGCACAAATACAAAGGATTCTTTAATGACAACCAGTGTTGTCCCACTGTGGCTGAATCCATCCATTTGAATAGCATGATATGATCAGGTGTTCCTGGTATCACGGTGTGCAGGCCAGCTCACCTGTCCTTGTCGCTGACCTGTCTTCGTCTCAGCAGGTTTGGTTTCAGAACAGAAGAGCCAAACAGCGGAAGCAGGAGCGGGCCTCACAGAAAGTTCTCCCCGTGGGTGTGATGCCGGGCCACAGGGCGCTGCTGGGAGGCATGCACGTCCAGCCGTCCAGCGTGGCTCGACAGTACTACACCCAGCCTCTGGCTCACATCCCCCGCCTCTCCCCCATGCTGCCCTCCGGGCCGTACTCCCGCCACCCGGGCCCGGTCAGCCAGTGCCCCTGCCCCAGCGTCCCACCACCTCCGGCCACACAGCGGCAGCATGAAGACTGGTACAACCCGCTGAGGAGCAACCTCGCCTCACCCATGTTCTCACTGGCCTCCATGCAGCCTCTGGACCCGGCCTCTCACTGGAGCTAAGAAGTAACAGAGGCCGGTTTAGAAATGTCACATATTACATGAAGATGGTCGGAGTGATCACGCACGCTCCTTTTAGGTTATATTTTCACATCCTCAACAGCTCTTCTCTATACATTCACATTCTCCTCAACATCCACTGCTAATGTTATTTTTATTAAATGACACACATTCATTTTCTTCTTTTTTTTATCTGGTACACGTATTGTTCTGCAGACCATGTTAAAAATGCAAGGGCAAATGTTAATCTACACTATTCCTAGAGCGACTCACAGTACTGTAAGTACTTACTTGCCTTAAAGTCTTTTCAGTACGTGTAACAAATAGATTTCTTTGCAGCGTGCTTTAAATGTGACCTTATGAGTGCAAACCACCATTCATGAATAAACACATCACAAGTCAAAATCTGTAGATTACAGTTTTTAATTCACATTCCAGAGACAACACAGTTGCATCTGTTATGCAGTATTTTTTTTTTTTTATACATTTCCATTTAACAACCTGAATTCACTGAAGAATCAATACTGATGGCAAAAATATAGAATTCCTCCATACAAAATCAAACTTTAGAAAGAATCACAGATGGATTCAACAAACGTAGAAACACACTGAGACCTGACATGATTGATCCATATCTGTTTTAAAGGCAGCTAATGAGTTGAAGCAAATGTGCTGTGTTCAATGGTTTATAATAAGTGCTTTACTGGAAACCCGTGAAGTGGGCTTTAAAAGAGCTGCAGAGGCAGCAGCATCGACCAGTGTGCTTTAAGTCTAGCTTATCCAGTGACAGAGAATCAGCAGTACTGTGCTGCATTACATTCACTCTTATGACGTTAGATTCATGTCAAGTATCTGCTGCCCGACCAGCTGCAGTGAAGATGATGGTGATTGGCTCATATACAAATGTAATCTTCATGAAAACAGCGAATACAACCTCAGAAAGTAACGTGTGGCGCTGATGTGCCACTGTGCTGCACGGAGTCTCTGCTGGAAACATTCAACGTTGTGCTGTAACCTCGAGCTTCTCTCCAAAATAAACTTCTGTGTACATCTGAGCGAGTCAAGGCCACCACAGTGATGAGAACGACCCGTCTGTCTCATCCTCATCACTAACAGCAAATGAAATGGATTCACAGAAGGAATCATTTGGTCCACCATGCTGAGAGTCACACAGCAGTGTGCACAGCGCACACAGGGAAACAGAGTGCAGTCCATTTAAAGTCATGACAGCCTGTTTACATGCTATTCGGCCACCAGAGTGAATTAAGTGTAGCACCACTAAAAGAGGAACACACACTAGTGAGTGTACTAAAGGGTCAATTCACCCAAAACTACCAAAAATCACAAAAACATACTGTCTCTCTCCCCTCCAACAGCCACGCAGGTCACTCTGGGCAGTCCACAGACCTCCATGAGGACAGTTTTCATTGGTAGTTGTACAATCCCCAGAGTACTGGGATTTTATTGGATAGGCTTCTGTCAGAAGTCAATGTAGAGACCTTTAACCTCATCAAACGTGGTTAGATACTATGAAGGGTTAAGCTGCTGTTAGTGGCATTGGGTGAAGTGATCCTTTATGAATGGCATGATTTCAAGGAGCCTACAAAAACAGAGAGAAATGTCACTGCAAGTGTAAACATAAACCAGAGTCAAACTAATTAAATTAAAGGGCATTTCCTCTTTTTTTCTTTCTTTTAAATTATTATCTTAACCAGGTTTGCTGCTACCAGCTTGGACATAACATGAAAAAAATACAAAAAATTTCCCAGACTTTACCAATTACCAAAAACCCTGATTGATAAACGGTGGTTCTCTACACAGCTCGGTGGCAGCTTCTCACTTTGACCTCTCTCCTCTACAGACTCCTTGTTGTCGTTGTGGACATGAAGGACGTCAGCGCTCAGGTGACATCTTACTCCAGTGATTTGGCAAACTCTGCGTAATCTATATAACCATCATTGTTTTTGTCATCGTCCCTCAGAACGTCATCAATGAGAGAAATTAGGTCCTCCTCTCTCATTGGCTGGCTGTCCTCTCCTCTCTCCTGAGAAAGACACAAGATAAAAAAACATTCATGTGAGGCAACAACAGACATTATTCATTAGGAACTTACGCACTGTATAAAAACTGTGTCACATCATATCAAAGTGGACAAGACACAGCAGACAGTAACAAATGATTACCTAAACTGAAGTGATCAGGCATTATGCTCAGATCTAACAATAGATATTTATGCACACACACCTCTCTGTGTACATGTGTGATAGCGGTGGCGAGCTCCAGCCCATCCAGCAGGTTGTTGCCGTCGTAATCATGCATCTTGAAGTAGTGCAGCTGCAGCTCCTGCGGCGTCATGTCATTCTCTGGTTTGTCTATCACTCCCTCTAAATGCTCCATGATGTGGCTGGAAGACAACAGAGGAGGCACAAAGCGCAGCTCGTGATGAAACAGAGAGTGTGAACGCTGCAGACCGCGCTCAAAGTTCATCATTCTGTGCAAACGTGCTGAATCATGCATGTACAGCGCTGGTATATCTGGAAGTGGAGACATGGCTCACTCTTTGTCCTGGACCATGTTCTTGTCCAGGCGACCGTGACCGTGGCCGGATACGTGAGCTGCGCTTCCCACGACCTGCTGCTGCTGCTGCTGCTGTGACTCCACCTGTGAGTGAACACACAGCAGAGAGGAGGACAGGAGGAGGAGCAGAGCCCCCCACTGTACACTACACCTGCTTCTCCTCATTCTGCCGGACACACACACACACACACACACACACACACACACACACACACACACACAAACAGGCAGCAAGTTCAGTTAAAGACCTGTTTGCTGTACTCTATAAATCACATCTGACATACCCACTTTATAGAAAGGACATTTATATTTTTCTTTGTACTTTTCAACACTCTGTGATTCAGTTTCTTCAGGCTTTATGGGACGACTATGCCATGTTGCCAACAGAGGAGACATCAGTCAGTAAAGGCTGTAAATCACAATGGTGTATGTGAGATACATTCAAAGTCATGCATGTAAACATAGAGAAGAGATAAACACAATCACTACCATAGATAACCGATGGGCTGAGTGGCGATATTTCATTGACGTCGAAATATCACATTGGAGCTGCATGTAACGTTAGACACAATGGAGTCACATTACTGACGTTTTCTGAGTTAAAGACGAGACATTATTCACGGAAACATGAGCAAAAGGCTGTACAATGATACGCTAGCATGAAGCTTCGTTTCAGGACGGCGTCGAAATGTCACGACTTATTTAACGCACAGGACATAAAAGACGTTCACTGATATATTTATTCAAAAGGTTATTTTCATACTTACTTGAAATGAATTTGGATCTTCACTTGACTCCGTGCACAGTTACGCTGTTTTCTTACTTGATTGACAACAATGTTAAGTCAAGCTGTTACGGACCATGTGGCTTGCCGTAGATCCACTTGGACACGACAGCGCATTGTGATTGGTTAACGTTATCGGAGAGTACACAACTGAAGTTAGAGAATTCACTGCACCAACGTCCATATTCGCAAGACACCTGCCAGACAGGCTAGACAGTGACTTAGCTGTTTTATTGTACTCCGCACATGCTACAACAAAATGTGTAAAGTAATAGCAAGATAAATATATGAGAATAACACCTAGAAATGCATTTGAGTAGGTAACAAATGCATACTTCCTGCTTGATGCTGTGGCTGCATGCCGGGTGAAATCGTATTAAGTTGCAAAGCCCCTTAGGTAACGTAGCTATTACCGACATAAGCTAACGTTTAAGTTATTTCGCAAAATACTAACGTCGCGTTGTAGTTTGAGAGCAGCCCTGGCACTTTGTAGGAGACAAACTATTACAGGACGTGATTTATCTCGGCAGAGAAAATGAGTCTTTGACGACGCTTGTGTGACGTCACAGGGCAGCAAGCAGCCGCTCTGCTGTCAGATTGTCACTGACGGGAGCGCTGGACCCGCAGCTCAGTGAAGTCAGCTGAGACCAAGGAGAAGCGTCGATTTGTGTCAAGCAAATGTCAAGTTTCCAGAGAGAAAATGATGCTGCTAAATCTCTGTTCAGGAGGCTTGAGGTTATTTTAAATGTCATAAAGTAGCTGATGTAGACTCTCAGTAAAACCCCTCAGTAGTCAGTGACCCTTGTCTCCCCTCCTATTTCTACGCTATGCTGTGGTGGATAGAACAAATACCAACTGTTGTTCAACTGATTCATGTGAATTTTTCCTTTTACCCCTTCAATTTGTTCTCTGTCCGCTGCTTGGCGTGAACTGAAAGCAAAACATTTTTAGTTTCCTCTGCCAAGTGCATCCATCAGTTTGTGCACAATAGTGCTTGATGCAGTGCAATCCCATGTCAAAGTGCAGTAGCTGACAGATGTATTATTTTGTAACTGAGCCAGGAGGTAAGCCAGCGTCAGCCTGCCTGAACCCAGATCAGGGAGCAAGCCAAGCAATTACAAATGGATTTTTTTTCAGTGAAGTCATTAATGAAATGAACACTATTAAAATAAGAAAACAGCACCTTATATGCATGCAGCTGTCTCTCTTGGATTGCACACTTTGCTGCTGGCCTGCAGCTTTCTTTGCATGGCTGTTTCTTAAGCCCTACCTGATCCATTTAAAGTGTTAACGGGCAAGATTAAGGACGAGGCAGTGCAGAGCAGGACTCCTTTCCTTTTACTCTGCTAACAGCTACAGATCAAGCCCTCTCAAAATGCCACACTGCCTTCGAAAGAAAGCACCTGTCAGGAGTCACTAATGCTTTGCAAAGAGCTACAAGACTATTTCTGCATAATAGTAGGCTCTATAATATATATGCAGTGTAAAGCGCTGCAAGATGACAGAAAAGAAAAAAGAAGCTTCACACTGGAAAAGTTTCATTTGTGAATATTGTAGAATTTCTTTTTGATAAATTAAGGTTTAGGCCTACAATAGATTATAAAATAAATGAAAGAATTAGTTCCTATAATAACAATAACATCCCAACAATGACATGTCACGTAAAACCCCTTGTATTTACTTCTGCGCTGTGTCTTTGATGACCTTTCAGCAGGAACCCGCACCCCACCCCTCCGCACGCAAAGATTACACATTTATTTCTCCTGGCAGTCTGCAGTTACTCCCATCGTGTCCGGGGAATACAGTCACCACCGGGACAGAGCGGCGATGGCATCCCGGGTTTCCTTCACACAAATCCGTCTGGAAGCGGAGCTGGAGCGGTACCGGGCCGAGTGCCAGTGGGACAAGATGCCGACGATCATCGACCAGATGCACGCTGCGCGGTTCCACGAAGACGGTGAGTGGTCCGCACCTGGAGGAATGAAGCTCAAGTGTCTGCTGTCGCTTCCTGACTGTTTTTACTGCTCTCTGATCAGCACGCTGCAAAAGATAGACCTCGTCCAAAGTTCACAGGGTTCAGTGATCACACTGAATCTCCTGGTTAATCTGAGGGGTTCCACAAAAAAGTTGCTTCAATTCCACTTCAAAGTTTCAGGAAGTTGTTTCCAGAGTAAATGTCACTGAGTGTGAGGAAAACCCTTGATAAACGTGTTGTATCTCGTTTATATGTCATCTTGTACTTCAAGACATTTGCAGATTTGTTGAATTAATTTGTTACAAAAAAAAAAAAAAGATATATGATTTTAAGACTCAGTAAGACAGAAAGTATTTGTCCTGGATGGATATTTCTTGTAGTGCATGGGTTGTGCTGCACACAAATTGGACTTTGGACTCTTAACAAGACAGAGTGAGTTACTCTACTTAAAGGTTTCCTCTATAAATTAAATAATAAGAACAAAATTAAGTTGTCCGGGTGGGTCAGACCAGGGGTCAGAGAGGGGTTACCGGATGGCTCCAACAATAAAACGTCACTGCCTGGAAGTTTAAATTATCCACAATGAAAGCTGTGTACATGATCAAAGGCATGGCCCTCCACATTGTTAACCCACCTCATAGCCTACTAGACAGAATCATTTGCTGTTTCCCTGCCTGCCTTCATCCTTGAAACCATTCCACACTGCACATGTGCTCACGGAAATGCAAACACACTTCTTCTTATTTGCCTCATAAAGCAAGACTTCGGTAGGTCACTAATGCTGCTGCCTCCACCTCTCGCCTTAGCTGAGTAAATATGGGTTCAGGTGACTTGACTGCAAGTCCGCTGTCATTTCGCCCATAAGTGGCTGATAGTGCAGAGCGGCAGTTTCTCCCTGCCTGCACATGCACTGAAGTGTTAAATCAATGTGGTATTACTGTGTATGCACGGTTCACATTTGCTGATCTGACATGAAGTGCGCATGGAAGGCCTGGTGCACCAGGGGAGTCAGATTAGAGACAGAGGAACTTCACTGCAGGTAAATTAACAAGCAATTCAACCAAGTGCTAAAACCTGACCTATACTGTGAAATTATAAAGTATTTTAGTGTGGATAATTTTAGTGGTGTAGTGATAACGGTGGGGTGATTTGAGTTTGATGGGGTAGTTTTGATGGAGTAGTCTGACGGTTTGAGTCAGTCAGACTCAAAGGGTTGTTGCTGAAAGCTATTCATTATTCTCAGAAATCCATCAATTCACACCAGCAGCTACCATTTAGGAAACTGAGGTCATGTCTGAGGGAAATTACATTCTACAGTTAAAACGCTCTGTAGCACAGTAACTATTGATTCCAGTGTTCAAACTGTATTTTGTGTGTCCTTAAGGTCTAACAAAACATGCTGAATGCTGTTTGACGAGTTCCAAAGCTCCAAATATGTAACGGATTCATGATCTCTTCACAGTAATTCCACAAGGCTTTGAAACAGCACGTTTTACTTTCATATCAGGAAATAAAATTCACAGAAAAAAAAAATCATTGACGAATTAACTCAATAAATTGCATGAATCATCCGAGGAATGTTTAGTATCTGGTCAAAGTTAGATGAGGGGTTATGCAGGACTTAGTCTGACCTCAGTATTTCTAATATCCTGACCACCGCCTTGCACCAACTCCTCCACCTGCAGTATCCAAGCCAGAATGCAATGTGGACACAGGACGTTGCTTTTTGATTAGTATATGATATACACATACTGTATGTCATCACCTTTGAACATGATATGCGTAATGTGTTATTTACACCTGTAGTTACATTCATTTTTAGCTTTCATTAAAACTTGTGCTTATGTCCATCTGAATGTACAAATTCCACTCTCCTGTTATCTCTGATTTTGGCCTCCACCAACGTCTGAGGGAAACACGTAGCTCATTAAACGGCTAAATGCTCACTATTCACTATTCACCAGCTAGTTGCTAATTTTGTGACCCAATAGTAACTCCCCAGAGTAACTATTGAGCTCCACAGTACTTCAGTAGTCACTTCAGGAGCTTCATAAAATATCACTGTAGAGGTTTTCTTGCATAAAAAATGAAAATATTATCTGTTAAACTGTGCGACAACACTGTTACCTTGTGATTACTTTATTACAGTACTGACTTTTTCTAAAGTCTGGGCTTCAGCTTGTGTCTTGCTGCGGTTGTGGGCTGAGACACGCGCTGCTGTGTGTGCCTCACCTTCCCCTCACTGATAGTTTAGCCTTGGCTGTGCTGATAAAACTAACTTGCAAATATGTCAAGTGTATCAGGACATAAACACTGCTCACAGAGTTGGCGTCAGAACACAGAGACACACAGAATGAAAAAGCTAAACAGGAAGGCCTTAATCGAGTGTGTGTGTACACAAAAACTGCCGTTTACTACTGGACACTGAGGGCCCAGTCTATACAGAGCCGGTTTACTTTTCGAGTAAACTTTAGTCCTATCTTGATTCAGTGGAGGTGGACGTGGAGTGCTTATCATATGATCACAACGTTGAAGCTATTTAAGGAAAGTATGAGGGAACTGGAAACTGTAGCTTCTAAATAGACTTCAGGACTGTGGCATATTTGCACTCCTCTCTGAGCTGATGGGAAATGCTGTTTTTAATGGACTGCCTGAGGTTTGCTTTGGCTACAGAGACAAATGACCCGTGACCCTGAGCTCAGACCCACTCCAACAAACTCAGTTCACTGCTGTTTTTCGACTCTCTCAATCGCACCCCTTAGATGACTACGGGACGCTGCTGATGGCCGAGGCGCTGCTCGAGGAGTGCCTGCAGGAAAACATGGACCTGCTACGGAACTCCACACCTTTGATGGACAAGACCCAGCCCAGACTGTGCCAGGCCAAAGGCCACCTCAACACCATCCTCAGCCGAGGCCGCCTCACAGTCAGTCTAACTTGGGTCCTTCAGGTCATCCTATAGTTGGAGATTCCTCTCTGCCTCTTTATAGCTTATTTTCTTTATTCTAACCAAATGAAGGATGTACTGAACCTGTTATGATACAGAATGTGCTTCAGTTATTGCCAACCCACTTATTTTCTCTTATCCTCCAGCCCAGGTACGTGAACGAGGCTCTGCTTCTCATGGCCAAAGTGCACTATGTGCAGGGTCGCTACCGGGACGCCCAGGGAATGTGTGCCAGGGTGGGACTGGAGGAGCTGACAAGGGAAGACCAGCCGACCTACCACCTCCGCCTGCTGGCTGAGGCTTTTGTCATTAAAGGTACCAGATGCCTCCGGAAATATTAAAGGGAAATTCCAGTCTTTTACAACTCGGGTTGTATTTTCATAGTCTGTTTCCATCATTGCAGTCATAATAAGAATGTTGCACTCAGCAAATCCATTGCTAAGATCAGCAACCATGGCCACGTTGCTAAAAGGTGAAGTGAGACGTCAGTCAAAACACAGACAGATGATCATTCAGATTGTAAACAACCTCCCGGTTACCCAAACTGACCGTTAACAGACCGACCTACAGGTTCACTTTGACCCACAGTGTTTACATTGTGTTTTGTAACAGTTTTCCTGTTACTACCAACGTTTCAGGGGCACTTTGGGCACGAACTTTAATTTAAAACTGCTTTAATCATTATTTCTATATTAATTATTGATGAACTATCATGGATTGTATGACTGTTTGTGACAGGTAACTGGTAGAGACAAACCCACAGATATTTTATCACTCAGCTCTGTATAGCAATTTCGGCACAGTTTCACTGTTCTCATACGAGTCGTCACAGATAAACAGACTGCACACAACCACCTCAGCTCCAAACAGCAGACAGACTCAGTAAGCGACTGGCTGGTGAACATATTGGTGGAGAACAAAGCAGAGCTAAAAGCTAAAGTGAATATTGAACTTATCACAGTTCAGATGGCTGTAAACATGACTCCAAATGAATGTTAATGTTTAGATCTGCTCAATGTGTAAAAAGCAACTTTTTGCAAAGAAGTTAGCTCTATCAACCAATGGGGTGATACTTTGTCTGCGTTTACAGCCTACACTGCCCCCAAGAGGCCAAAAAAAGTAGTTTGAAGTCATTGTTGCTATAAACAGATGAGCTGCCACTAACTTTCACAACATAGAAGAGGGTGTTTTCTTCCAGCAAAAATGGACCCCAGACATTACAAAGGAATTCAAAAGTGACTCACAAAGTCATAGAACAACACACAAACACACACACACACGCACACCCACACACACACAGAGTCATGTTTCTATCATTTTTGGAGACATTGCATAGACCTACATTAATTTCCTGGACACTTCCCCTGACTCTCCTAATCCTAATCCTAACCCTAACTTTAACCTAAACCTAACCTTACCATTACCTTAACTCCAGTCTTCATCCTAAAATTGAATGATTTACATTGTGTTGTCTGTGTGTGACTGTCTGGTGTGGTATCAACATTTTGTCCCCATAAGGAAGACAAATACACACACACACACACTCAAACATATACACACTAATGCCAGGGATAGAGTCGATGCAAAGTAGATATGACATGAAGTATCAGGTTTTATTGCAGGTGTTTGTTCGGCCAGAAGATATGCATTTCATTTTGGTGAGAATGTCTGAATGTAAGGATAATTGTGTCACAAATCAGACAAAATAATGACAGCATAGCTTTCAAATTATGCATTACAGTCTCCTGCCCCTCACAGATGATTAACTGACCGACTATCAAAACTACTCCTTAGATGTGGGACTATCAGTGTCGTACCTCTGTTCAGAGAGCACAGGCCTGTAGTGTGGTCTTCTTCTTACAGTGCAGAAACCACCACAGTCTTCATAAACCCACAGCATGTCAGCCGGAGCCTTGTGCTACCTGTCACACTGCTTGGACATCCACTGCAGTGCTGCTCACTGACAGCAGATCTCCTACCTGTCAGCCTGGGCCTTGAGAAAGCAGAGGCAGTACTGAGGACTGGCATGTCTCCCTAAAAAAACCCCCTTGATGATCACATTCCTAATCCTGTTGCTAGGAGTTATTACAGCCCTAAAATCACAATGGCCTTGTACAGCGTTTTAAAGTGGAAGTGGAGGGGAGGTGGACTTGCAGATGAAATCCAATCTGTTGAAATGAATGTAACGCGTCTGGAAAACATCAGCTTGATTGGACAGATAGTTGTGTCCGTAACCTCTCGGTGTGTTTGTTTGAGTCTTAACCTCATCTTGAGAACGACACTGATGATGTGACAATCTGGCCCCATAGTTGTCCTCGACCTTGACGTTCTCTCTCCAGCTGCCTCTCCTGAGGACACCTTGAGTGACAACACCTAATAACATCTAAAATGGGACAGAGTCAGAGGAGAGTTACAACATGAGGCCCTTCAGGGAACAGAACTGGCAGATTTCTGCACAGATGCTGTTTTAAAAACTTGATGATTGTGAGTCATATGTCAGAGAAGCATTTACTGTTACTCACAGTCACACATGGACACAAGCTGTCTGCGGTCCAAAAATGCAGATTCATAATGATTCAATATGATTATTTTAGGGTCACTTTAAAAATGTGCTTTTCAGTCAGTATTTTGTCTATTTTGACACATTGAATATCAGCATTTATAACGGTCACGTATACAGGACATTACACTGTCCATAGTCCTTAGAGCTGTGGATAATCTGGACACACTCATAATCATCATCATGTCATCACACCCCCTGTTTCCCGATAATCACACATGACCTCATGAAACTGAAGAGAAACTGTTAGATTCAGATTTCCTGTTGGTCTTTGAAGCTCACTAAATGATATTTTCAGTGGATTGTTATGACTAACTCTCACAAGCAACATGAGAAAACAGATCGAACCCTCTGGGGGTTGCTTAGCCTCTTCCCATGCATTTTTCTGTAGGCATTGCATGTTGTTGTGGGAATGAAGTTAGATGTGAATATTTGGATGATGATGTCTTGTCCATTGGCAGTCATCTGCTTATTTGATTAGGCCTGGCGTCTGGTCTGAGGCTGCAGTCCGTAACAGGCCCCCCGTGGTCTATAAATGTTCCTGCTCACTCTGTTTATTTGTACCAATAAGTCAGCTAATGGACGTCAGACCTGGCATCTGGACCAGCGCTGCTGTGCTCACTTCTTCCTCTCTGTTCAGTGCATCCATCTGCACAGTGCAATATGAGAAAATGGAGAGAACATATCAAAGGATGCATTTTACCAGTTTAAGATTCTTTGCTCTACTAAAAGCAGTTGCATTTGTTTTTCCTTTTTGCCTTTTTCTCATTCATTCGTTTTGCTTATGAGTCCAGGGAGTGACTGCTGTGAAATCAAAATAGCTGTATATTAAATATAGACAACGGTGAAACTTAAATGTCCCCCAAACTGTAAAATGTACAGAGGAAACACTCACTGCACTACAGCAGTAATGATATCTGCACTGAAGCAACCACTTTGTGTCAACATTGTTTATTTTGGTGAAGCTTTCTAGTTACTTTATGCAACTAATACTTTACTTTGCTCAACTCCTTTAAGACATTCGTTCACTTCTTTTAAGCCTAACATTGCCTGATAAGGCACCAAATGCATACATATGGCCTGTCCTTGTGTTCCAGGTCTGTCTCTGGACCACCAGACAGTTTCTGCAGTGTCTCGTGTCCGTCTGTCAGAGAGGGAGGAGGAGAGTCTGTCCTGCTTCCTCAGGGCCTGCGATGCTGCTCTGTCGTACCTGCAGGAGCTTGATAGGGTGTGTTTGTATACATGTAGAGTTTAAACGATGCATGTGTAGAGGGTCCGTGCAGTGTAACTAGCCTTGAAAACAGAAATCTGTTTGTCAGCATGAACTACAGCTTCTGACAGAGGAGATGGTCTGTGTTCATCAGTGGATCCTGCTGATGATCCACTGATGATCCTGATCCTGGGTGTGCATTTACAATTCAGCCTTTTTAAATTTGGTTTTATTAATTTGCATTGATGGTGTCCAGCACTGTTCATTTCAGTATGCTTTAGTTTTAATTCTTTGACGTTTGACCGAAATATTTAGTATTTAGATATATTTAATGGTTCCTTATCTGTCAGTGGTGTAAAGTACATTTAAAGTACATGTGCTTTGCTTGTGTTTAAATATACATTATATTGCCATCATCTGCACCTTCATATTTCAACTTCATACATCCCATAGCTATGGCTGCTGGCTACTTTTCAGATTAAGATTTTATTTAAAGAACATGTGATCACTTTATGAAATATGTTGCATTGTTACACATTAAACTGCACAGAAGAATATAGAATAGTTATTATTAACAGCACCTCATCCAACTTCACATTAAAGCACTGCTTACATTTTAATGCATCAATAGCAATGAACCAGTACAACAATGTATTCTACAATAACAGAGGCCATTCAGCGTGAGGAGTACTTTTTCTTTGACTCTGTACTTTCTGCTCTACTTATGCTGCCTTTCAGCATTGAATACTTTTCCTCTACTGTTATCTGTATGACATGACGTACTGATTTTATGTGTCTTCATTCACTCTGAGCCAAGGTTACCTCATGGTTTAAATACAGCTGAACTAAACTTTTTTTTGTGTGTATTTTCAGGTAGTAACAACACCCCACACCAAGACAGCCAAAGCCAGTCTGCTTCCTCCGCCTGCGGACATCGAGCTGGGATACTTCATCCAGGCGGCATTGCAGAGCGCCTACCTCTGCCTGCTGCACAGAGGGTGAGTGAGTGTCTGCTATATAATATGTGGCATATTAGCTTTGATACCAATGATGCACACTAGTTGTTACTGAAATACCAACTGAAAATACAACTGCATCTTTAATTTTTAAGACAAGGAAAAGTAAAAGATGCATCTCCTCAAACTGATCCTGGAGCTGATCGTTGGCCTTACATTATTCAAAAACTGGAAGTCAGAATTTATCCAGCTGTGTTTACATGACGTCACTTGGTTTTGCAGTATGTTAACAGGCTGCAGTCTTTGTTTATTCATCCTCATCAGTGATGGAGGGAACCTTGAGCTTTTCATCTAGTTCTGTTTCAAAAGTGAGGAGGAGAAGAAATGAAGGAAAAGCTTTTGAGCACCACTTGACCTTCGCGCAGCAGTGACGCATTTCAATTTGCGACCAGCAGGTGGCAGTGTTGTTCTTGGACTCAGACAAAGTACAGTGGCGTTTGAATAACTGTCACATACACTCAGTTTCCTGTATATTAGGTTACCTAGCTAAAAGTAATGCAGTCTAACACAGTAGTCGTGCAGCAAATGCTGCCTTCATGAAGGTTATGATGTTCAGTTTTGTGTTTTTTTAGAGGTGTTGATTCGACTGTACTTATTATTTTGAATTGCATTGCAATACACTGAGAGTTTTTTTTCCTCATTTATCTACCATCATCAATGTAAATAAGGTTTCTACAATATTAGACACACCAGGAACCGGGTGCATTGCTCCAGTCACTGTAGAACGTCTCTGTATTGTTTATATGGCGAGCCCCGGGTACGTGAAGCAGTGTGCAGTCAGAATATCAGTGCTGTTGTTCACCAAGTTCTCTTATCAGTCAGCTTCTTTTTCAGCGTATTTACTTTTTCAGTGTTACACCTTCACAATCTATACATCACACTGATATACGCCTACTATGTGTGTGTGTGTGTGTTAGTCATCTTGCACAGGGTGCTCACCAACTGCGTAGGGTGCTCAGGGTGGTGGAGTCACGAGGGTCTCAGAGCTTCAGGAAGGTGAGGTGTCACACACACACACACACACACACACACACACACACACACACACACACTAATAGCTGCTGTAGTTTGCATTACTTGCTACTAAGTGTTCATTATTCTGTAGTGTGTCAGTGCACTGAAGTCATCAGTGATAGCTACTGATAGTATGATAGTATGATCTGACTGAAGTGCACTGATCAGTAGCTATGGGCTCACACACACTTCGCAAAATGTGATGAAGAAATAATACAGGGAAAAGTGAATAGCTCAGTTAACATTTCTGCAGTATGATTAGTGAAAAAAGGTTTCTTACTTCTCATGTGCCATCTACATTATTAGAACTTAATAAGTGATCTCATGCGCATACTGATCTAACCAGAATTTGCTGTATTTCATTAATGCATTGTGGTTTCCCTCCAGTCTGCAGCGAGGAAGCTGGCAGAGGTGCTGCTGAGCTCTGTGAGTGAGGACAGCTATTGGCCCCCACTGGGCCCTCCACCCTCGGCCTGGCTCCACAGAGAGGGAGCAGCCGCCTCCAAAGACGCCATATACCCCACTGTTAAACCACCTCACCGTTACAGCACTGACAGGTTCATGTTGTTTGTTTCATTTCTTTTTTTCTGGTTCTTGTGTTTCATTCTACGAGTCTTAGCCATTCCATGCAAATGTCAGTGTACTGAGTGTGACTGCGTTATCAGAGTTCAACATTTAAGAAGGGTGATGCCTCCTGTGATTGCTTTTTGTTACTCAGTTGCGTCAACTCACCATTGTGCCCACAGCAGTAATCTCTTGGTGTCAGTTTCCTTTGTCAAAGCAATTTCAGCCCATGTTTGGCCTAAGATAATGTCCTAACAATGGCTGCTGGGTCATTCGAGGTGAGAAATCCCATATCTCTCCTCCTGCTGTCAGTGTGGTCCAGAGCTGAACTCGTCTGTAGAAAAAGCAAACAAATACACACCTGAAGTACCTGTAAATATGCGTTGACTATGTTGCATCATGATTAGTCATTACAAGCCATATCTGGTTATTCCAACAAATCCATTGAGTACTTAAAGCACAGTAATTGAGAAAGTCAACTATGACAGAGAAAAAGAAGAAAAAGGACAGATCCTAAAGTGTAACGTTGACAATGGATACTGTGCACAATACTGACACAACACTTGAACAAAACAAACACAGGGGTTTCAGGTTTAAGGCAAGTTCAAGGCTCTGCACTGCATTAAAAAGCATGTAAAAGAGCATTGAACCCATCCTGTATGAATACTGTTTAAACGAAAAATAAAAGTAGTAACAGTTTAGACAGATAAAACAAATTGTGCATTAAGAAAATAACTGATAAAACACAAACTGAATATTGTTCCAGTGGCTCTTCAAATTTTTTCCTCTACGCTTAATCACCAATGTGGGGCCGAGCAACTTAGAGCGCAGCCAAGTTTTAAACCTCTGTCAGTTCTGGACCGGCTGTTCCCTTTGTAAATGACAAAATAGGACAAAACATAACATAACATGGAAAAACGAGGCATGACAAAACATCACCTAACATGATATGACTTGAAGTGGCATAATATTCACAAGGGTTGAACATGCACTGCACAGTCCTGACACGACCACCTGGTTATCTGCATCAGCACACTAAACTCTATCGACGTTTTGTTGCCTCGTTTCTGCATTTCCCTCTTTGCAGGGATCCTGCGCTCGTTGCTCAGGCCCTGCGAGCCATACTTAGTCACCGCCACATGACTAATCCTGCCCACACTATCATAAGTGAAGATCTAAATCCATGTCTGAGATTAGGAGGAGAGTAGGAACAGGAGACTTCACCCTGAGGAATAGCTGTGCTTCAGTATTGTTCATGGCTTTTGTAATCAGTTACCTCTTTTGAAAAGGCCACGATGGCGTCTGGTAAATGTGTCCTTTAATAGGACACGGAGCCGAGCAAAGAAAGTGATGAATGAGAGAGATGGGAGAGGTAAAGAGGGAAGAAATGAAGGAGGCAGTGTGTGTGTATGTGTGTGTGTGTGTGTGTGTGTGTGTGTGTGTGTGTGTGTGTGACATCTGAGATAATGCTGTGTAGTGATACGCCCACGGTGGTCCGTGTTGTGTTACAGCACCACGACTGAGACAGAAACTGGACACTCCCAGCAATCTGGCAGTATACCTCTGGAAAAGCTGTGTGTGTGTGTGCGTGCGTGCGTGCATGTGTGTGTGTGTTTGTGTGTGTGTGTGAGGGATAGACTTCCTGTTATTGGTCCTATTTCCTGTTTCCTGTGTCCTCACAGTTGCTTCTGTCCTCAAGACGTGGTGGAAGAGGCTGTGTTGCTGCTGCTCATCACGGAGTCCATGGTGAGACACACACACACCTACACACACACACACACACATACACACACACACACACACACACACACACACACACACACACACACACTGTCTTCTCTCATCTCCGCATTCTCAGTCTCCTTGCTTTCAAAACAAAGACCAGACGCTCCCTTTAACAGAGGACCTTTCTGCTGGGATCATCAGTCTCACCACCTGTCCCTTCCTTAGTTGTCCTCTTCTTTTTCCTTCCGCCTCCTCTTCCTCACTCAGCATCTCTCTTTTCCTCCAGACCAGTGGCGAGGCGGTGATCAGTCGTCTGCCAGACCAGGCCGAGGCTCGCCAGGCCAGCCTGCAGGATGCCACCTCCGTCTACGACTTGCTCACCATCGGCATGGCCAGGAGGGGGCAGTACGCCATGCTTTCTGAGGTGCAGCGACACACACGAGAACAGAGACACACACTCTGTGCTGGAGGTCTGAGGGGAGGAGAGCAAACGAGTGAGAGATGAGATGTGTTAGTGAGAGCTTTGCCTTTGCCAAACTTTTTAATGAATGTCCTTATCACTTTGAGCAAGGGGATTATGTGTCTTTTTCTCTCACAGTCTCTCAGTCTTTCCCCATCTCTCAGCTTCCCCCTCACTGTCTGTCTTTTTGTACTTCTTCATCTGTTTTTTCTTTAAGTATCTTGCTTCAAATTCCTTCCTTCAGTTTCTAAATTTTTTTTTTACAAGCTTTGTTGCCCCCCTAATGTGACCTCTACCTAGATGTGGGAAGTTGGGGAGGTGGAGGTTGGAGGGGTCATCTCAAATTAGGTTTGTCCACCTGTCTGACTGATTCATAGATAGCATCAGTCATCTTATAAGGAGGACCACACACACACTCATACACACTGAGGTGGTTCTACCTGGACCAGAGGATCACTTTGCTGATATATGAGTCCAGTATGACCCATTTGTTACAAATTAGATGTCAGCCAGTCAGTGCCATCCATCTCTGATGAGATGAGTAAGATTCACATTGATTGATTACAGACTTACTGAAGCATTAATCAATCCATGCAGCGTCTGCAGCAAGTTCTGATTCTAATATCAAATATCAGTCGCAGGGTACACAAGTATGCGTTCGAATATGTATGGCTTGTCTGGAAACAGAATATAATTAGCTAATGGCAATGATGATGATGATGATGATGATGAAGTACATTATTCAAATCCTGGAGTGAAGTGGATCCATTAATGGCACTGTAGAAAAACATTCCATTACGAGTAAAACTCCTGCATTTAAAATGTTTTCATTAAAAATATATTCTACATCTACTTTTGGAGGCATGTATTTTTATATATGTTAAATTATTGGATTAATATTACTGGTGCATTAATGTGTAAGTAGCTGGTGGAGGCAGAGACAATTTTAGCTATGCTTGCAGCATGGCTCCAGGGACGGACGTGTCAGTCGGTCTGTCCACCACTTTGGTTCAGACTTTTGGACGCATTGCCATGACATCTGGTAATGATATTCAAGAACCCCAGTGAATGACTCCCTAATGACTTTAGTGAGCTTTTGACTTTTCATACAGCGCCTCCCTGAGGTTGTTATTTTTGCTGTTGAATGAAATATCTTGACAATTATGATCCAGTGCCATCATCAGGTCAAAACGTCTGCTGTGGTTCATAAAAACATATCTGCAAAAGGGCATCTCCATCAGCCTCAACTCTACTTTGTGTTTAGCAAAAGCTTTCACTCTCGGGTATTATGGGGTATTTGATCTATAAAAATGCATTATATTCTGAACTTTGAATCTGCAAACTAAGTAGCATAGTAGTAGTACAACTGTCAAGTAAATGTGGAATAAAAAGTAACAGTTTTCCATCTGAAATGCAGTGGAGTAGAAGTACAGCAGTAGAGTCAGTCAGAGTGCTTATTTACCTCAGGCTACTGCAGTTTTCTGTTTCCAGGAAACCAACTCTGCACATTAACCCGCTAACCAGGGGTTAAATTGGGATTTGTTGTGTGTCAGGCCCTCTTTTAGCAGGGTTAACAAGGGTCAGCACCATTACACATGTAACAGCAGCAGTGACAGATGCAGTGTCATATTAGTTTAAGACTTTCTGAGTATAATTATATTTTTTTATTGATACTCAGCTTCATTGTATCATTTGAGAAATACCCACAGTCTATTCAGTGCTACAGTTAGCTGTATAGTCCACACTCTCTCAGCTGATCAAATCCAGCACTGGTGGATGTGTTGAGCTGTGCAGCAGGACATCTTTGTCTGCATGTTAAATGGTCAGCAGCCGTTCTAATAAGCGCACATTATTTAATCAGAGTATTAGGCAGACCTTTTTATTGGTTTAGCTCACTTCTGCATGACTGACAACATCTGACTGAGCGGCGCGCCACGCCATCCGCTGCTCGTCCACACACACATCAATCACACTATTATGCACTGAAACAGCACTGAGTGGGTGGCGAGTGGTGACTGACAGTCATTTCAAGAGAGAAAAATGTAGTCAAGAAGAGTGGCCTTTCAGTTTAATGACAAAATTCAGTGTTCCAAACTTGGCTTCCCTGACTTGATCTTTCTTTGGGTGCACATTTTATTTGAATGCATTTCACTTGCCTCAGTCTGGGGTTACTTGGTCAGACTCCGTGCCTCAACCTGTGCCTACGCATCCCACTTGTATAAATTATATCACTAAAGCATATTTGAATCTTTGCATTTGTCCACACAGTGCCTGGAACGAGCAATGAAGTTTTCGTTCAACGAGTTCCACCTCTGGCACCAGCTGGGCCTGTCACTCATGGCGGCCGGGAAGGTGAGCTCATTTCTCCTTATATACCAGCAACAGCCCCTCACACACACCACGCCACACCCAGAGAAGACATCCGTCTTCTGCCGTACTGCTGTCCTGTACACTGCGACGCTCCTGACTCGCCCTCATGCCCAGGCGTGTAACAAATAACATTCACAGATACATGTCCAGTCTGCTTGGAGAAGATGAGTGGTGTTTTCACTCAATTAAAATATTGCACAGGTAAATATATTGTCCTAAAAGAGCATTCAGCTACCTTATTAGCCTAAACCAGGTCCTTCAGGTCAACCCCCAGCCCTATCTGCTGCACCAAATAATGATAATAATAATGTTATTATATATGGAATTATTGTTATCATTATTATTAATGTTATTATTGGGAAATACTGTTGAATTTCTTTGCTGCTAAATAAAAGTCAGTTGTTATTGTGATGTTAAAAAAAAACTGGACATTCTTCAAATGGGAGTTCTCGGAAGGAACTAGAATAGCTTACTATCCCCCCTCTCTCTCTCTCCCTCTCTCTCTCTCTCTCTCTCTCTCCTTCTGTCTCTCTGTCCCTCAGCGTGTGTGTGTGCGTGTGCCCATGTATGTGACAGAAAAATTGATCTGGGTTGCAGGATGAAGTGACACTGCAGATCAATGGAGAGCTCTAGAAATAGGCTGCTCCCTAGAAGGAGAAGGGGCCGCCTCGGTGTCGTCAGATCCGCTTCTATTTAGGGCCAGCCGGGTGTGTGTACGTGTGTGTGTGTGCGTGTGTGTGAGCGCGTGTGCGCGTGCACGTGGTCCATTAATGATTGGCCTACATGTATTAAGTGACTGTGTGTCTAAATGGGTCTATTAGGTCTGCGTAAGGACAGATTATGTGTGTTTGATACACTCGCTTGAAAGCGATCCATGTCATTTGTGGCTCCATGATAACTGGCTGCAGCATGCACATGAATCACAATTTGTCAGTTACGTGTGTGTGTGTGTGTGTGTGTGTGTGTGTGTGTGTGTGTGTGTGTGTGTGTGTGTGTTTCAGGGAGTTGGAGCTGTGTCTGTATTTAAAGAGTGTGTCAAGATGAGACCAGAGGACCCCTCATTGCCCCTATTGGCTGCTAAAGTCTGCATTGGTCAACTGCACTGGGTGAATACACACAAACATTCATATACATTTGTATACAGAACAATTTACATTGCACGCACCATTGACAGACAGTGAGATTAAAATGATCACCTAAGACCTAATTGTTCACGCCATTAGTGCTCTTGCTGTCATGTTTTTGCTCTGCATTTACCAGAGATACTTGTTGCTGTGATACCTTTGAATTTTCTGGAGATGAGTTTCTGTAGGTGGAGCTGTTTTCCTGTTCCTGTCTGTTCAGCCATGTGGTAGCTGTTGCTGCTCTTGCTAACTCCTTTAGATAGAAAATACACAGTGGCAGATGTTTACATCCAGATAAAGGAGTCCCTAGATAAATCTGAGGGATCATGAGATAATCAAAATGATGAGACATAGAGTATCAACTGCTGTAAAACAACATTAGGTTAATGTTTCCTGACTTTTCTTGGGAAATTTTTGACACTTCAACCTCCTCATTCCTCTACAACCTAAAATCCCTCTTAAGAAACAATCTAAGATATGAAAATTCCCTCTTTGCTTAACCTGCTCCCAACTCAGGTCATGTTCATTGACCCTTAAAGCAGCAGTTCCAGACCTGGGGATCAGGATCCTCTCATGCAAATACAGCAAATACTATTTTTGAGCATTTTACAACTTGCAAGAGTTGCCATGGAGTTTGTTATACGCAATCACGTCCCCTCAGGTGAGTTGTAATATCTTTGGTGATCCTCTGATGTTTCACTGACTGTAGCATCACCACCAGGTCTAAATTTAAAATTGTCCAATACTTTGGTTCATGGCCAAATGATGATGATGATGATGATGATAATGGCATTTCCATTAGCCTCAGCTGCACATTGTGTTTCGAGCATGCTAACATGCTAAACTAAGATATGATGAACACTTTAAACATTAAACGTGCTAAACATCAGCATGTTAGTCTTGTTATTGTGAGTATGTTACAATTTTTTGATGTTAGCTCAAAGCACAGTGCCTGAGTATCACCTCGCAGAGCTGCTCACATGGTGTTCTTCTTATTCTTTCTTCTTGTGAAATACTACATAATTTTACCTCTTTGGACCAATTCAAATGAAAGGGGATTATGGGTGTCACTGCACCCTGCTGTACTGACATGCACCCTGTCATAAGGGGTCAAAAGTAGCCATTGCTTTGCATTAAGAGCAAAAATGGTTGCTGTCTTTATAAATGTAAAAGATCAAATTTCACAGGATTACAGACAAGCATCCATTCTCCCATCTGTAACTAATGAGCTGTCACAAATCTGCATATGAATATCAGTTTTTAAATCCGCACATGTTCATTTTTGTTTACTTAGACCTGCCCGCTCGGCTTCAGCAAACACTCATAAGATGATAAGCTGAAAGGTGAAGTTGTGTCACAGAATTCTGCACAAGATGGACTGCGGCTTTATGGAATATTTAGTGTGTGTATATAGAAAGCCATAACACAACCACACTGTGCCGCTAATGTTTTGGGATTGACACTGGGGTCACTCAGGCAGATACACATCGGTGTGAAGCCCGTCCAGCTCAGATTGTCCTGCTGTTCATGAGTTGGGCAGGGAGGAGAAAGTCACATCAACAGTGGTATTTAGGATGGAGTGAGAGAGAGAGAGAATGAGTGAGGGTGAGTTAGACAGAGAGAGGGAGAGAGAAAGGGGTCAGAGATTAGAAAAGAGGAGCTAACAGGGGCGAATGGAGAGAGCACATCTGTCAGTGGCTGGAGATCATGGCAGGCCGGAGACACTAAGGAGCTTACAGTCTTAATCACAATGGGACACTATGGCCACAGTGCAGTGGGGCATTACATAAATGGGCCACCATTATCCACCATCAGCCCCACTGGACAGTCTGGACTATTATGTAGCTGGCAACATTTTTTTTTTTTTTGCTCATTATGTCAGCCCACTAGCCCACAGACCAGACCAAAACTTCCTCAAAAATTTTGAGGTTTTCATGATGTTCCTACTCATGCATATGGAACAGTGTGCATGCAGAGCACATGAACCCCTCTCCACACCCGTGACGTCGCTACAAACTGCACGATTGGCGATATGAAAGCAAAGCTGCTTTTTTAAATTCCTGAAGAGCAGTTTTGCAGATGCAAGGTTTTCACCCAGCAGCGGCGACATGTTCTCCTTTCACACCATTCAGTGGAGGAAAAAAAAAAACAAAACGTAATCCTCCTAAGATGTGCATGGACGGGCTATGTGCTTAAATGGTTGGCTATTGTGTGCAGGCTTTGAACTCACAAGGACTGGATTCAGAGAGAGAGCAGAGGAGGAGAATGATGGGAGGAAGACGTGGAGGAGGGGGAGGGTGTCAGAGCAGTTGGCTTGCTGTTGCGGTGGCGTGCTGTCAAAGGCATTACCCCCCTACACCCACCTGCCCGCCCGCCACCAGCCATACCTCACACATAGTGACACACTTTTTCCTCGGCTCAGAGCACCTCGGCTCAGCCGCACACCGCCTGCAGTCTACTGCTGTGTGTGTGGGCGAGCGTGTGTGTATGTGTGCGTCCTTCAGCAAACTCGGCGTTGTCCTTCAAATGAATCTACTCGGACTGTCCTCGAACTAAACTCACACCAGGCTCAGGCATCAATACTCTATTCCCTGCTGCACCTCGGCCACATTTCTGTCTCAGTCCTTCAGAGTTGTTCCTCTCAGACACTCATGCGGCAGAGGATGCTGCAGGTCCTGGTTACAGCACAGCACCTCACATTGTGATTCATATTACAGGTTATTGGTTTCATGATCTAACTGGATTTGTGTGAGCAGACTAATTCAGTCTTTCAATTGTCCAATGAAGTATATCCATAAAGCATCCATCAGAGTATAACTGAGTATATGTTTATGTGTGTGCGTCCAGTTCGAGGAGGCTGAGGCTCTGTCGCAGAGTGTGGTGCGTATGGGGGAAGAAGCCGGAGAATTTCTACCCCGGGCCTACCTAGCTCTGGGACTCTGCTGCAGTCTACAGGCCTCTGAGGGTAAGGACACACAAACTAACCAACAGACAAATACAATTGCAAACCAAACCAAGGAAACAACAGCATCATTCATTTGTTCAAATGCTTAAAACTACAGGGGATAAGGATAAAAAAAACAATACCTTTGGACAGAGCGAGGCTAGTTTTCTGCCCTACTTCCATCCTTTATGCTAAGCTAACGGTCTCCTGGCTATAGTTTCATATTTAACAAGCATAGTGATACATGTGAGTGGTATCAATCTTCTCATTTAACAAGAGAGGGAATTAGAGTTATTTCCAAAATGCCAAACTGGACTCGTTCAACCCACTTTGCTTCCACTTTATATATTTTGTGTAACATGTACTTTTACTGTTAAAATGTCCTAAAGCTGAAACTGTGCCAGCCCTGCAATCGACTGGCGACCGGTTCAGGGTGTACCCCGCCTCTCGCCCGTTGACAGCTGGAATAGGCTCCAGCCCCCCTGCAACCCCGAAAGGGATAGGCGGTATAGAAGATGAATGAATGAATGAATGAAACTGTGCCAATGAAACTTCTGATTCTGTCCTCTTCTCTCCAGCTACTCTGAAAGCTGATCGTAATGAATTCAACAAAAAAGCACTACAAGCTTTAAGCAAGTAGGTTCTGGTTCTTCCCTTCTCCGTGTCTCTCTGTTTATCAGTTGTACTTTTGCTGCTATCATACAAATGTAGCATTTAGCTAAACTATAATGGTAACATGGCATGCTGACATAGCATATGCATGGCATAAGCATGTTAGCATTGTCATTGCATGCCAGTATGTCAGTGTTAGCATTAAACTCAAAGCGCGACTGTGCCTAAGTTCAGCCTCAAAGAGCCACTAGTGTGGCTCTAGAGTCCCACTGACACTCAGGTTTTTGGGATTTATGACACATATGGCCATCAAAAATTTACTCTCCTGCCATAAAAACCTTTGCTGACATAGCATGAACCATGACGTGTATCTCTCTCTCCTCCACAGGGCTCATTCATTAGACCCCCAGGATGCACAGATTGCTATGTATCTGGCTCTGCAGCTGGCCCTTGTACGGCAGGTAAAACCAAACAAATGGAAAAGATAGATTTTGTTAATAAGCAACAAACATTAATTATTAGAAAACCTCACAATGTAAGTTATAGCTGAGAATAAGTGTGTGTCTGGCAGGTATCAGCAGCCATAGAGCCCCTGCAGGCAGCTTTGTCTCTCCGTGGAGACGACTTACACTCCCTCCACCTGCTGACCCTGCTGCTGAGCGCCCAGAAACACCACCGTCATGCTCTGGACACCCTGGGCCTGGCCCTCAGCCAGCACCCCAGCAACTTCAAGTAAAACCCACTATACAATCCCACTTACACAGGCAATAGAAAATGTTGGTGGAAGTGCTGTTCAATTGAGGATAAGGCACCAATCGATAGGTGTACGGATGTACTTTCTAATCTTTGCATGCTGTTTTTGTGTGTGTGTGTGTGTGTGTGTGTGTGTGTGTGTGTGTGTGTGTGTGTGTGTGTGTCCAGTGAGTGGGGCAGTGAGGCCCTGTCCTAACACTAGTCCTCTCCGTAGGGATAGGGTGTCTCAGTTCCACTTTGTTGAAGGCCAAGCACACACTCTCACACTCACACACACACACACTCACACACACACACACACACACACACACACACACACACACACACACACTTGACGCCTTATTTAGACGTGCCAGAGCAGAGGCCTGCATTGCGGTACCTGTGCCCCTCATACACCCGTACCCTTTTAACACTGCAGCGCTGACCCGAGCCCTGGGGCTGCTTTCCTGACAGAACTCGGTCGTCCACTCCATAAACCCACCGGTCTGCTCCACCAAACATCTTAAAATATATTAAAACTGACTTGGATATTTATACTCTAATCGTTTTGGGGCAGGGAGGGATTCAGTGATTTGCTTTGGGACTCTTTGAAAGGACACGCTGCAGGGATTGAACTTGTGACCTTTTGGCTGTGCGCTGGCATCTCTAACCATGCATCCACTATTTGACCAACATTTAACCTTTGTGCCATACTGACCAAGACTTAATATGCACATACATATTATATTATTGAGTAGTATTGCTTAAAATGTAGACTTAGGTGTCAAATGCTTACAAACCTAATATCAATAATTGCACTATTGTTTTGTTGTAATATTTTGTTATATAGCATTATTGGCCAAAACTTTCTTTTAAGATGCTCCTATTTCCTCACAGGAGGGAATCCAGTCAGTCATGAACACATTAAAAAGCATATTCCTTAGCTGTGTGTGAAGCTCTATCATATCATAAGTAGATAACATCAGCTTTCCAGGCCAGCTATTTCTCATTCACCATAATATGGAAGCGTGTTGCGTCATCTTTCTGTGTTTTCTCTATTTCAAAGCCCAGTAAATCATTTCATAATGCAGCCATTTGGGGTCAGTGTTGGCCTCCATGGTCCCAGCACAAACAGATGGAGTACATCCATACATCAGGAGGGAGAGGAAGGGAGAGGAAGTGCAGAAAAACAAGAAAATTGATGAAACAACCAAGGGAAGGAAGAGTCTATGAGAGAGCTGACAGGAGGACGAAAACACTAAGACAGAGTGGGTGGATGCAGGAAAGACGATGGCTTTGTAATTACCCAAGCTGTACTGATCAGCACTGTACGTACAACTGGAAGGTGAAATCTGTTCTTTCTCTTTCTAGATGCACAATCACACACTTAGACGCACACACACACACACACACACACATCCTCTGTAGAGACACTTGACTGCTTTGACCCATTTAAGAGCTCCTTTCCAGGCTCAGCCAATCACATCGCTTTCTGCGCCAGGAATCCCCATCGCCCCGGTAACCATGAGGTCATATGGGTAGAGCAGGCACCATCAGTTGTTGTTGTTCCCAAACTGTTGTTATGGAGCAATAGAGAGACATTGAGTCAGAGAGAGAGAGAGAGATAGAGATAGAGATAGAGAGAGAGAGAGAGAGAGATAGAGAGAGAGAGAGAGAGAGAGAGAGAGAGAGATACAAATCTATACACTGGTAGTTCACTGAATGGAACAGCTGAATTAGTGTCCATTAACTGTATTATTACCTCTAAGATTTATTGATTTGTCTTTCTAATAATAATTTAACGGGGTTGGCAACACAGCGTGTCATGCTACTGAAACATATTTGAGCTGAGCCAGCTGAAAGTTAAAGAGAGAAAGACAGTGGAGTTCTGTGCAGGCCTGAAATGTTAGCCTCAGCCTGACCTGGCCCAATTCATTTGGGCCCAACTGGCCTGGGACCAACAGCTAGCAAACATTTTCATCCCTGAGTCTCTCTCTCTCCAAGTAAGAGTAGTGATCTGAGTGCAACAAACGCATGGCCTGGCTTGCTGCTGTATCAATCCATAATGATTAAGAAACTAATGGTGAATGTTACTGGAAATATTTTATAGTGGAGTATAAAATATGGAAACTTAATCATGAGCAATGTAACTGCTCTCAGCAAGCATTAGTTAGCCAGCATCTCTCCCCACTGATGAATTGCTAGTATATTAAGTCAATCATAACAGTATGGTTTTGAGCAATCACTTAAAGATGCACTGATCAATTCATTTATTTGAAATGACTGTGCACTGTGAAAAGAGTTGCTCATAGGGACAGAGTGATCGCTCCACTCTGCAGTTCCCTTCAGCTTTACGGTGTTTTAGCGTATTTTAGCTCAGCCTTACAGAAACACACAGCTGCTTTATTCAAAAAAAAAAAACGGTGGTGAACCCATTTTACACTACCTACCTACATCAATCAAAGAATCATAAAGTCAAAAAAAAAAACATCCATAACATTCAAAACATCTACAGCCAGATGTCCTTGATACAAGAATCGCTTTAAATATATCCACTCAGACCTGAAGTTTCAGGTAATTTTGCAACTGATTCCAAGTGGAGGGAACACGCCCTTTTTGCCAGTTCAGAACAGAGTTAGTGGGAATATGTTCTGAGTGAAGACAGTAACATCTCATACTTACATAGGTAAGATGGAAACAGACTAAGAATAGCCTACTAGCTAAGAACATGCCAATGGTTTAGTGTGCAGGTGGACAAGGTAGATCATCCAACCTGAGCACACAGAGAGCAATAAGTAATGAGTAAAGACTTTGAACTAGCTCCATGGTCGACAGTATCCAGTGTGTGTAGACATTGTGGAGATGCATGCATGTATATACATCAACATAGTCCAGGACACTTTGTTTCCAAAATAAAAGCTCTGTGTCACCTTCAGTTTTTTCAACAGTGGTGAGCATAGTGGAGCGTTTAGCACCTAAAGAACCAGATATATCTCATAAGAGTTGGTGGGTAACACAACAGAGCTAGAAGAAGAGTAAGAGTCAGATGAGAAAGTGTGAAACAGATTATCAGCGTGCATCGCAAATAATCTATCAATGAAACTCGAAAAGTGAAGGCAGTACTTGATTGTACCATTTCATTATCAACAGTATTTTAGCCTTAAGCCTAACCTAACCTGTGATATGAAATCCAAACCCGGCCAGAATATATCAGCTCCCTCGGGACCCGTCGCGCTGAGGCCGAGCTGCAGTCAGAGATATGGGGAGAGAGAAAGGGAGATAGTCAAAGGAGGTGTTTTCTCAGTAACAAGCTCATTGAATATCATTTGCTTTGGATGTGTGAGCGAGCATCAGAGATCAAAGCTTGCATCGTGCGTGGTGCTGGGCATGCCGCGACTGTCGTGTGTGTGTGTGTGTGTGTACTTGTGTGTTGTGGGGGTGGGGGAATGTGGGTGTACATGTATACAAGATCATAATCTGGCATGTTTGTGTTACACTGTGTGTGTGTGTGTGTGTGTGTGCGTGCATGTGTGTGATTCTTGTTAGCCACTGCCTCTCTGCACCACAGCAAACTGTCAGCTCGCTGTAGCACGCCGAATTCCTCCTTCCTCCCTTTCTCCCACATCGTCTATCCCCAGCTTCTGTCTTTCTCTCTCTCTCTCTCTCTCTCTCTCTCTCTCTCCTCCCCCATCTCTTCCTCTTGCTCTCTCTCTTTCTTTCTTACTTCCTCTTTCTCTCCTTGCCTGTCATCTTTTTTATCTCTCCGTCTCCGTTGCTCCCTTTTCTTTGAAATTTTAATCACCCAGTAAACAGGCATGCATTTCAATGTGAAATGGGATTCTGCTACAGATTGAGAGAGCTGAGGCGAGAGAGGGAGAGAGGAGGAGGGTTTTGTGTGTGTGTGTGTGTGTGTGTGTGTGTGTGTGTGTGTGTGAGAGAGAGAGAGAGAGAGAGAGAGGGAGAGAGAGAGTGATCGTGGTCTAGCAGTTTGTACTAAAGAGAATGATTAATCCCAGCCTTTGATTCTGCATTCATCTAACGGGATGTTGCAGCATGAGTGAGTGTGTTTGTGCATGTGCATGTGTGTGCATCTGTGCGAGTGTGTGCACGTGCATGCCTGGCTTATGCTCTGCTACACAAAGCAAGCATGTCTGCATAGGCTTGTGTGTGTTAATCTGTGTGCGTGTGCATATATATATATATATCTACATATCTAGATAGATAGATAGATAGATAGATAGATAGATACACTTGAGTATGATGTGTGCACTTGTGTGTCAGCATGCACCCATGTGCCTGTAGAGAATACACACTCTGATCTGTGGGAGTGCAGAATGAGTAATACTGTAGATGTACCACTTTTTTCAAGGGAACATGATTAGCTATTTTTATATGGAGTTTACGCTGGCACTCACCGCTCTTAGCTGGCCACTGCATTTACACTGAGCTACACTGCACGCTGCCATCCGTCCTCAAACACTACGCTCTGCACACAACAGGCTCATTCCCAGGAGGCTGGAAATGACAGCCTTTGTAATCTGATGTGTAGTTTTGAGTGCTGTAATCTTGATGAAATCTATCTTTTCTGGGGCTGCGAGGGGAAGCACACTGGCTGTGATTGAGTGGTGAATAACAAGGTGGAAATTACTCTACCATTGGTTGGCGTAGATCAGTTTGATATTGCTTTCTGTAATGTACACAGTGAGCTCATTTTATAAAGGCTCATGGCGGTGTAAATATTTGACTTAATTACAAAGAAGAATGTGGAAATTCTCAAATAGTGGCCAGCCTTTCAGTGAGAATAAGGGCTTTAGTTGAAATAGGCTTACATTAAAGTTTTATTCATAATTTTTTCTGTTCTGTATTCCCATTTCAGTTTCTTTCAGCAATATCCTTCAACAATGTAGCTTGACATAGAAAGACAGGGCATTGAAAGTAAACTAATTTAAGATACAGATTATAAAATCAGTTTTCTCCACAGCATAATCTTTAGCAGCCAATGAGACAGAATTTTAAGCTTGGTAACTGGATGTTCTGAACACAGTCATTAAACTTGAGAACTGATGAGTTTCATGGTGATCTAAGCCTCAGAAGAGCTCCAACTGCAAGTCACATAACAGTATCTATGAGGAAAATGAATGGGACAGGTGCGCCCAGTGTAACTCCTCCCACTTTGCAGCTCTTGTTAACACTTTCTTCCCAAATATTTCACCTTTAAAGTGTGCCAGCAGCTTAAAACACACAATGCATCTCTCTCCTGGCAGGCTTTTAATGTTAAATTTAGCAGTATTAACAGTATGATGTCTCCTTCTCTTCTCTGTTTGCTGTTAATACATGTTCAAATCTGTCTGCATGTTCCACACATTCTTCTTTGCTGGTCTTAGTAGGCTTTTAAAGTGAAGAAAGTAGACAGCGTGCACATCCAACCGCGGCTGTGTTGGGGTTGCCTGCAACTTAAATTTGGTAAAAGCTGGTGCAATGTTTTGGCCATCCATGACTGACACAACAGGGAACATTTGTAGACTTTTAATGTCAAACACCAGAAAAACAGACTGAAGCAATGACAGACACACATACACAGTAAGTTTTTTTTTTTGAGACTGTGCCATTATTAGAACAAATTATTAGAATAATTAATTTGCAGTAAACTCAGTTTAGGTGGTCTGTCAGGTTGTATATCGAGGGTACATGAGAAGAGAAGTCAGTTCTTTGTGCGCATGATACACACCTCCACACATACACGTTTCACTTTCTCAGCACATTTCAACACTGGGATGGGTTTACACCATCACAGTGCTTCTAAGCGCTTTGCCACACTGGTAATGGGGAGTCTAGAGATGCACACAATCACACACACACACACACACACACACACACACACTCTGGTGGACCCTTACTGGCAGGCATATCCTTAACACAACGTCCCTCAGCAGCACTTGTCATCCACACATCAGAAACCAACCCCCTTCCTCCCACACACATACACTTTCATTTTTTTCCTTCTCCATTATCCCTCCATCTTCTGCTTACACCCTGCGCACACACACATACACACACCCTCTCACCATGCGTCCACCGACCCGTGAGCCTGTAACGAGGCGCATTTCACCGAGAGTTTTCTCCCCTGACACAAGCTCGTCTCGTTCTGCTATTGATCCTCACCCTCCCTCCTTCCCATCCATCCATTTTTCATCCTTCCCTTTCTCCTTCCTTCTGCACCCCCCTGACAGGAGAGAGCAGAATAACTGGAGGAGCCTTCAACAGCAGGGAGGTGGTGGACAGCTAGGCAGCAGGAGTCAGATGTGGCGAACACCATAGTCTCTCTGTCTCTCTCACTCTCTCTCTCTCTCCTCACACCCATGGTTGAGTGATGTTCATCACAGACTGCATCCTCTGAGAGCCCCTTCTGGCAATTACTGCACACACAAACACACACACACACACACACGCACACACACACACACACACACACACACACACACATATTCTCTCATTCTCATCAGAGACTCCCACATCACTTAACCAGTTGTCTTCAACTAAAAGGGCCGAGCGGAAACACTCTATGGCCTCTCCTCATCAACCTCTCAACACACCAAACCACACACACACACACACACACACACACACGCACTCACTCACACACACGCACACACTCTGAGAGCTTGTTGTTGATGACTATCTTTACCTCCTCTCTGTTTCTATTGATCCATGTACGCCTCAGTCTGCATGCATCAGTGAGATGTTGATGGATTCTAAGCACTTACTCAGCTACTGTTGAAGTGCAAACATTTAGTATACATGGACATAACAGTCTACATGTACAGTATGTAGAACCAAATAAACAACTGTAAGTTGCATGGGATGATATCAGCTAGTTCCCAGTGATCTTCCACAGAGCACTGTGAAGGTTGGGTGCATTTCCTCATAGCAGACACTGACAAACTGGCAAATCTCTAATTGCGCTTACTGTTTGTTGGAATTTTGTAGTTTCTAAATTGCAGAATCAACATCTGAAATAATTCCTGTGTAATCCTCATCCTTCCCTGCTCCCCAGTGTCCTCCTAAAATGACCAAAACAGGGACATCAAGCACAAACAAGTGCAGCCTCACTTCAAAGTAGACTTCTTTCAAGCTTCAAAACATAATCTCTCTAAGACATCTTGCATGAGAATGTGGCAACAATAAGAACAGGTTTGACTGGTTTTGGGTCCACCTAAATATCCCTTCAGGTTAATTTACTTCACAATTTTATTTCCTCACAGGTACAAAAGCAACAGTTACTCTTTTTGGCCCAATTTAATGCAGCATAAGATTAAACAACAGTAATAATGTGTGTGTGTTTTCTGTTCCAGTCTCTTGTTCACGAAGGTGAAGCTTGAAGAGACCCTCTTTGGTCCGACTGCAGCTCTGCAGACCTGTGAAGAAATGCTGCAACACTGGCAAAGCCGCTATGATGTTAGCCGATCCAGGTGAGTGTGCGCATGCGTTTGTGCTCCTTTGCTTTTCATGGACTACAGAATGTGTGATACCTCACTGCTCTGCATGATGAAGCTGGGAGGGCAAATCTTTTGCTGCTACGGTATTGATTACCTATATTGTGTTTGTGTGTGTGTGTATTCATGCACTCATGCATTTCTGATACACTGTGACCATGGAATTATACGGTTCTGTCTGCGATGTGAGCAGTTTTGAGATATTGAGCCTTCACATCAAAAACTGATATGCGGCAAAACTGATATGTAGGAAGGTGTTCTATTATTCATTATAGTAACAGGAGCTCTAAAGGTAGTCTAAATATATAATGTCAACATGCTGTCATGATTTAAACAGGGTTTTCTTTACATGTAGAATGTTCTACGCTCATGTTTTGCTTGGAAGTATAAGATTCCATTTATTAAGGCTTAACAGAAAGCATTGATTTTCTTGCAACAAGGCAGACAGCTTATACTCTTTGTTACAATACACAGAATCAATGTATTAAGTACTGAAGGGGGTAGTGATAGAAGCTCTTTGGTCACACTTAACAATTCAGGCACGTTTTTGAATCAAGACTCAAAAACATTTGGACTTGAACTGTCATATAGTTTTACGACCAATCAAATTCAAAACGGTGCAACAAAATCAGGAACATTACTACCAAGTTCTGCTGATGCTTTCCTCTATATATGCTCTTGTGGTCTCACAAATTTACTTGTAAGCCTCTATAGCACTGGTCATCAGTGCCAGTGTCACACACACATTAAAAGCTTGTCAAAGAATAGTTTGATGTGAATAACCTCAGAATTCTGAGCTCAGTATATATTATGTATTATGTTCGTTCTGCACTGTACATGTCTTCATTGGTGTGTGCATGTGTGCTGCAGTGAGACAGATGACAGCAGCAGTATACCGATGGCTGAGAGGTCAGAGGTCAGCCCTGGAGCCAGGAAACCCTCCATCCACCTCACCCTGCCTGACTTCCAGGACGCCTCCACTGGTCTGCTCTGGTTAAAGTCTATGTAATAAGGGACGGCCACTGTACATATTTGGACAGCAACATGCTGAATCCATTATTTTAAGTTAAACACATCCTCCTTTTTCTCTGGTGTTGGGTAAATACCAGGGAGAAAGGTGAATGTGTAGGTCAGCCAAATCCCCCGGCATTTGACCTATTGTGGATTAAAACTATGTTTGCCTGTCTGTGACCCATTTCGGGGGAGCAGATGTGCTGTTTAAATATCAATGATCTGACTCACCTCCACACATGCGTTTCTGGCAGGATTGGGGGTCTGTTCACTCGCCATTCAGTCACAGGAAATCTATTGATGTTCTGAAATTAAAAAGAGAATGAATGTTTGTTTTTCTCAGCATGACTCTCCTTTACTACATATTTGGGTTGTTTCCATGTATTATCTATAACAAATTAGTTATTTGTCTGAGTACACATTAGTTTCATTGTGTTAAAGTGCAATCACACTGCTAACCAGGATGTAGTTTCCTGCTTTTGCTTGCAATAATTTTCAACTGCTTGCTATTTCTTATCTCTTCACTTCCTGTCTCAGGTTCGCTGAGCCCTTCGTCAGTTGCAGCGTCTCGTCTGGAGGCAGCACTCTCTGAGGTGTCAGACATCAGCTCCACCCGACGCCATGGACCCACCTATATCTGGGCCACCCTGGAACGCATTTGGTTGCAGGCTGGTATGACAAAAGCACACACAACAACAGCACAATTTTTAAAAGATTGGAATCTCTTATATTTTCTGTCTCTTTCTACTCTTTGGGTTGCAGGTCAACCAGCTCCCACGCAATCACAATCACAGAGCTAATTTGCAGGGAGAAACTCTGGCCATACACAGTATTTATTGAGTCTAAGCTGACAAAAAAAATGACGAAACGTTTATTTGAAAAGCGGCGATCAACAGTAATCAGATTCCATGGTTTTGTGTTTCCCAGTGTTATTAAGCTTTATGAATAATAATCCCATTGCCAAGTGCAAAATGGACACAACATTGATTTTAGTCAATTAAGGCTTTCCAGTTCTCTGGTTTTTATTCAAAAGACTACTGCAATGAATATCTCACAAGACTAAGAGTCTGTAGCCATGGAAGCAGCTGTATGAGGCTGTGCTTAACCAGAGTGATGCTTTGAGCTGAATGCTAATCCGGCACACAAACGTGCTCCCAATGTTAATATACTGATTTTTAGCAGGTATAATGAACACATTTTAGTTTGCCATGTTAGTATGCAAACATCTGATTTGACATTTTACTTTATTCGTACTGCTCCTGATTTGAAAGCTGTGACTTTATTCATCAGCTAGAAGGGGAACATGTGGCGTACCTCAAGGATCTCTACTTAGACCTCACAAACTTGTAGTTAAGCATACCGTATTGGTCACATATATCCAGACAGTTACGTCCTCTGCAGGGATGGAAACCTCAACACTGTCATATCAGGAATGACCTCATCAGATAAATCCAGATGAAACTAGAACAAAAATCTGAATATCTGATTGCAACTTTTGAATGAAACTCTTCTCCACAGGCTGTGCTATGCAGATGCTACTGTGAAAGCTCTGCAGCCTGACTGTCTTATGCAGCTTACTGACCTGCTTACAAGCTCAGTTGAATTTCATCCTCTCTGGGGAGTGAGATGTTGTTTATTCACTTGGTACAATGTGAGCACACATTTTTGTCACGTTTTGAGCACTGCAGTCACAGAAATTCACTTCGCCTATATTAATGAAAGGCTGGAAAGCCCTGTCGTAACACTGGGGACATAGATGAACAAAGCAATTTCTGCCAGTGATGATTCATTTGTAACCTTCTTATTATATAAAACTACATAATTTAATGTGATCACTGCAGCCATTTTCTGTTATATCTGCCTTCACAAACAACGGTAAACAAGGACATTTTTAACAATTTCGTGGGTAAAACCATTTCATTCCCATTGAAGACCGCATGCCTTATGCAGCAGTGCACGCTGTACCTGCAAACATGGGGCCACTGTGCTATTAAGGGCAGAATGGAAGTGATGCATACTGCTATTACTTCCACCCCTTCAGCCTCAGTCAGCCTGTGAAAGTTCACAGGAGAGCATTGAAACGAAGCGAGAGGAGTAGAGAGATGCTCCGCACAAACAACACTCCATCCATCTACTCAGCTGGAGTGCATGAGGCATGAGAACGGCAATGGGAATCCATACAGCAGCCAAGTGAAGGCAGTGATGCAACCAGCATACCAGTGTGTTACAGTACAGGAGGGATGGGTGGAGGGGCCGGGGGGTCACATCCCCTGTGGCCTACTGTAATTTGAAGGGTATTTTCTATGTCCAACCTTTGAACTATGCTATTCCTCTGCTGAGAATATAGAACATGCTCGCTGCTGATATGGACTAAACTATGCGTGTGTGTACATGTGAGAGCAGGGGCGTGCCTCCTAACTCAAGGCTGAGCCAGTTGTACCCCCGATCCCCCCTCTCTCCTTCCCAGCATTCCTCTTCTCATCGGTCACTTCCTCTCTCAAACTCACATCCTTGTCAGGCACACAGGAAAAAACACACACAGAGGCCTCTTTAAAATGGATACACTGAGCTGTATGTAACCTTGCAAACACACACACATACCTGCAAACACATAAATGGACTTTATACATGCATGCACTGATCTAATGGTTTTTTCTGAGAGCTCAGGTGAGGACCAGGAAAGGGTCTTACATAACCAGAGATTCACTGAATGCTTTTTCCCTGAAGTGAAGCTATGAAAAGGAACCCCGAGGCTGGGAAATGGCGCTTTTTATCTCACAGAGGTAGCATGGATGCACTAAGTATTTCCCATCTGTGCATGCATGAGACACAGGTAAACAAACAAAACATCGGCTACCAAACACACACATGGGTTCACACAGCGCTCAGGAGCAGACGGCGTGTAGAATATATTTGCACAACACAGTTCACTATCTCTCTCTGTAACACACACACACACACACACACACACACACACACACACACACAGTGCTGTCAGTGTTTAGAGCTGAAGAGTTTCTTTCTCAGGGCTTGTCTGGATGTTGACCCAGCGTCCACCCATGAGGATGATTGACAGCTCACTGGGTCTACATCCCGTCCAGATATTGGTCTGCTCCAGCCTCAGGGGCGGGTCTCTCTGGTCAGCTCTGTGTCCAAGTCTTATTGGACAATGATGGGCTTGTAGGCGTGATCCTGTGTGTGTGTATGTGTGTGTGTGTGTGTGTGTGTGTGTGAGAGAGTGTGTATGTCTGGGGTTTGTCCTCATCTTCCCAGCAGCAGCAAAGAAAGGAGACAGGCTGCTTTAGTATGCGATGGCCATATTTAGGCAAGACTTTCATGACTTCCCAGGCACTACATTGCTCCCACTATCTCTTTCACGCTGTCAGTGTGTGTGTGTGTGTGTGTGTGTGTGTGTGTGTGTGTTTGTGTATATGTGTGTTGGTTCATCTAAGTATACTGTTTGTGTGGTTGAATTTGAGTGCTGCACGGTTTACATTTTAACATGATGCTGCTGAGCTCACAGTTAATTCATCTCTAGCAGTCTCACATTACTGATGGGATTACTGCATATCCCTCCTTTCCTCTCTTCATCTTTCTTTCATCTCTCATTTTCTTACTTTGGTTCTTCCTTGAACTCCCTTGAACCTCTCCTTCTTTGCTCTTTTAAATTTTCTCCATCCTCCTTGCATGGCTCTCTCCTCCTTTCCCCCTCCTGTACCTATCCTCTCTTTTCTTCCTCTCTTGTACCTCCATTCTAACTCCCTACTGCTCATCCTCTCTCACCTCTTTCACCCTCTCTCCTCTTTCTCCATCTCTTCCTTCAGGGGAGTTGTTCATGGTGGACGGTCGGCTAAAGGAGGCCCAGTTCTGCATCGCAGAGGCCAACTCACTCTTCCCCAACTCATACTCGGTGCTGCTGCAGCGGGGCCGCCTGGCTGAGCTGCGGGGCCAACTGGATGAAGCCAAAGGCCTGTATGACGAGGCCCTGGCCATCCATCCCACAGGAGAGCGCATACTCGTGCACATGGTGAGAGACAGTGAAAGCTTTGGAGGCTGCTAAATTTGATTAGAATTAATGTAACATTATGTTCAGTGGCCACTACGCACACACACACAACATGCATGGATACACTAACACAGTTTAAATGCTTTATTTGAGTCTATTAAATTATCACTGACGTAAGATGCGAGCCGAACATGTGCACACACTCATGTATGCACCCTAGCTTATAACTACACACGCACATCCATGCACTCATTTTAGATGTTTGTTGAGTTCACTAAATTACATTACACTGTATGTTATGCAAGAACTTCAGCATGAAGTCAGACTCACACACGCAGCCGTGCATCGACTCACACACAGGAATGCACACAAATGATGTTCTTTAAACCCTCTAAATTAAATTAGACCAAATTCAATTCTGCAAATCTGCTCTGTGTAACCTTTGCCTACACACACACACACACACACACACACACACACACAGCCAGTTGGCTAAGAACATGTAGTTTCGCAGGCATGTCATCCAGCGAGCTCTTTGTCTTTACATGCCATGTTATTGCATCTCAGCAGGTTAAAATCTGATATCTTGGGAAATTGATGGCCTTCCAATGTTATGTGTGAGGCAGTAATACTTTGCTCAAATAGAAAGAAGAAAAAAGAAGTGGTGTTACCACACTGGTCTTACGTTACGATGCTATAACTTGGTGTGTGCTGCATATATGTGCTGAGACACAAAATTCACATATGCACGCACTCATTTTCCTCTAAATGTATTTGCAGAAATTCTGGTCTGCCTGATTACACACACTCACACAAGCACACATACCCTTACACACCCAGATATTAAATCTGAAATATATTATTGAAGACATACGGTACATATTAGAAACACAAAGGCACGCACACATAAAAAAAACACACGCTAACCATGCAGACCTTCAGCTAAGTAAACAGCTAATGTCCTGGTAAAGATATTGTTTTGAGTTAAATTTACTAATTTCAATAAAAAAATATTCCCGCTCGGAATTTTCAGTTGTTGACAAAAATACCACAACGCCGCCCCCCATTTGAACTGAATGATGCAAAATAAACAAGTTTAAAAATCAACCATAAAGATCCTCTGAAAGGATTCAACAGTCAATATCAGGGGAATTATCTGTGATTCTTCATCACAGCATTCATGTATCCTGGCATGTTTAATCAATATCTAATCAATACCTCATTAGGATGAACCAGGTGTGCTGGTAGAGCTGAACAGATCCCTCTTTATTTTAAAGCCTGTGCACTTGGTTAGCCTCTCGCACTCACACACTGGTGCATTTTTCTTGTTTAATCCAACAGAAATTATTAGGCTAGTTTGCCGTTAGCTGCTAATATTAGCTCAAAAGCAGGGAGTAGCAATGCAGCTGCTCATAATCGTTACCATTTTCCTCCCGTGTCCAGTGCTGCACTGTGTCAGTGTCAGGATTGTTATAGCTCAGTCATATTCTGAGTGTTCATTTGTTGTGGGGCAAACTTCAAATTTCAGAACATAGAAACAAACAAACTTTGCTCCATAACCAACAAATGACAAATACTGCTCAAAGACTTGTTTTCTCTCTGCTGATCACTCCCCCACATTTCTCTCATCTGAGCAGATCCTCTCTCTCTCACTTCCGCACTATAAAGATCCTCTCTCGCCCACTTCCACCCACTTCCTCGCTCAGTCTGTCTTCCAGATGATCCACTGGATTAACCATAGCTGCTCTGACCTTTGAACCTTCTCTGTTGTCATGGTGAAAGGACCAGAGAGGGATATTCCTCAAATCCAAGACTCACACTGCCCGACACGCGCTCACACACAATGTCTGTGGTCTCCATAGTGACCATAGATGTGCTGGTTGATATCTCTTTGACTTAAGCACAAGCTACCTTGTGACCACATAAGGCTAATGCTTTTGCTCCTAGTGTGCACTTTAGTGAGAGTGCGGTGTTTAGCTGTGTTTGTGTGTGTGCAGTGCAGTACAGTCCCATTGGGGTAGACAGAGGTACGCGTCTCTTCCATATTTGGCCTGTGGGAGAACCAATCCCAGGGGGTGAAAAGTAGAATCAAAGCCAGCTGGCAGTGTCCTACTCTGGGTCTCTTACAGGGCAGATGTGTTCTCAGTCTGAAAGTGTGAGTGTGTGTGTGTGTGTGTGTGTGTGTGTGTGTGTGTGTGTGTGTTCGGCATGATTGTGTTTGTGCCTTCCTCCATGGATTTGGCACACATGTGGACTATTTGTGCATTTTTAACTGTATGTATGTGCTTGGATTAAGAGACATTTTTTATTAGACACTAATAGACTAAATACAAAACCTCTGCTATGTAGAACAGTATATGTTGTGGATTATGCAATATAGTAGACATGCTAATGGAGCAACGCAGTAGATAGCTGCATGCTTGCATTGTGGTGGAGCCTAAGTGGGACACTGTGTGGGACATTTTATTTGGAGCGCTGCCCATTTTTCGGGCTTGCAACAGCCTGCCAGGATACAACCTACAGTTGCTGCTACTCTGTGGCTCTGCTTCATGCATTTATTTTTATACTGTATCTGCTGTGGACACTTTGTGTGCCGGTGGCCCATTTATTCTGCTCTGCCTTAAGGGGAATTCTGATGATATTCTTGGTTGATATTCTTACACTTGAGCTATTATTCTGCAAAAGTACATACTGTACTTTCCTTGAATGTCCTTAAGATCTTTTTCAGCTTTTTCTGTGTTATTAGGGCAACACATAAAAGACGATGTACTCCTACTGTAGCTTCACAGTGATGTTCTTCCGATTCTCTTTGTGGATTAGTTTTTTATAGACACGGTATCATAATGAGGCAGTATCATCAGTGTGAAGCCTCCACAGCTTTAGAAAGATACATTTTAGTCACATTTTTTGTTGTAGGCTTTTGCCTTTACTGGACAGCTTACAGTGATGCTGCAGAGAGGAAATATACAGGGACAGAGAGCAAGAGGGGTATGATATCCAGCAAAATTCTCAGCATTTGATAACTAAGTCACATTTTCCCCTTTTTTCATGATTGACTTTAGAATAACATAACGTTTGTTTTTATACATGTAGTTTACTTTTCTTGTCTGAAAAGACAATACATGTAGCTACATTAATCAGTATCAGTAGCTGCCTGACTGTGAAATGACAACAGTATTGTATTATATGCTTATATGCTGCTACACAGAAACAAACAGAATACTATTACTATGCTTTTGATTTATACAACTGTTGATTTTCCTCTCATAAATGTACTCTTATAAGAGCAGATAAGCAATGAAGTAAAAGGACTTTTTTTGGAGGTTTAAGGCATCATTGCACACAGTAGCTTCACGTAAGCCAACTAGAGTAGAATGAAGTTGTAATTTTCTCCACAGTGGCCACAGTCGATGAGGAAAGGGAAATGTGAGTAAGGGAAACCCATGACTGGAAGCCATACAGAAGCTCAGCAGCCCCTGCGGAGTCGTTCATATCAACACACCACGACCATTTTCCCTTATTCACCACACAACTCTTCACTCACTCCACCTCTACATATTAACATCAACCATGTCGACATGGTTTTTGAGTGTGTGTGAGTGTGTGCGTGTGTTTGTGTGTGTGTGTGTGTGTGTGTGTGTGTGTGGTTGGGGGGGGGAGGGGGGGGTGTAGTGATGAGACAGTGACTCACAGCTCTGGTCAGCTGCTGGTTTCAGAGTATTTTTGGATCGATGAGGGTGTGGTAGTGAGGGAAACCAGTATAGGGCTATGGTATGCTGTGTGTGTGTGTGTGTGTGTGTGTGTGTGTGTGTGTGTGTGTGTGTGTGTGGGTATGTGTCCAGTCCACAGGCTAAACCTAAGCATCTATTTTGCTCATCTGTCACGCTATTAGCCATGTCAGCTTTTACACATTTGTCTGTCTGTGCTGCTCACCTCATTATGGTAAGTGTTTGGTTGATTTGTGTGTGTGTGTGTGTATATGTGGCATGCAGTGCATGGATGTGTGTGTGTGTGTGTGTGGGTGTGTGTGTGTGTGTGCTCTGATGGGTAGCTGATACTGAAACACGGCCCAGCCTTGCTTCCGGCGATGGTATGAAATGAATCTGACCCACTCCCTACATCCTCCACATCTCATCCCTCCTGTTCTGTAGCCCAGCCTGCTCTGAGTCAGCTGCACACACACACACACAACCACACATACACACACCCTTAACACACATACTTTACATTTCCTCATCTCCAACACAAGCATATTCATACACAGCTTCACATATGCATGCATACTCTCAAGGACGTGGACTTGTGCACATTGAATTAATCGCGTTCCAATTATCAAATGCCCCCATCTCTCTCTCTCTCTCTCTCTCTCTCTCTCTCTCTCTCTCTCTCTCTCTCTCCCTCTCTCTCTCTCTCTCTCTCTCTCCCTCTCTCTCTCTCTCTCTTTCTCCCTCTCTCTCTCTCTCTCTCTCCCTCTCTCTCTCTCTCTCTCTCTCTCTCTCTCCTCTCTGTGTGGATGGGGGTGGTGGTTGTCAGCTGATTAGATAATGCAAATACATTATTTATAACACTTTGCACGTTCTTGCCGCTTTATGGGATTGCCTAGCAACCAGGGAAATATATTCTATTGAGCAAGACCTCTGATAACCAGAAAGAGAAGGAGAAAGAGTGTGTGTGAGGAAGAGAGAGGAAGAAAAAAATGGGGGGGCCTCATCAGAGAGACAGTTGGGAGTTGGCTGGTGCCTCCGTTGCTATGTATGGCTCATCTGGGCTCACTTATTTTTTCCTTTTTCTTTGACACATCAATGTTTTTTTCTCTCCATCTCCCTCTCTCTATTCATTGTTCCCAGTTTAGCTCTTTCTCGCTCACTCACACTCTCTTCCTTGCTTTCTTCCTTTTCCTCTGTGGCTCCTTCCTCCCTTTCCTTCCTTCTCTCCCTTCCTGTTGCTATCTTCCCATGTGAGTGTGCACATGCAATTATGCATGTGTGCCATGTTGACTTTTATACTGTTATTTTTATACATCTGCTCTGATCTGTGGAGAGGTGAGAGTGTACTCTGCAGTGCAGGAATTGATTCTAGACGCAACATATGTGCTGTTTCTTTTTCCTTACATGTTCAAACACACCATAGGATTAGGTACACATACTATTTGCTATTCTTTCAGTGTAAACATCACATATCTTCACTGAAAGTTTGGAACAATCTAAAGCAGAATAGATATATAATATATATATATATATGACACTGTCAGACAGATGGAACAAGATGATTTTTCACATTTGGGAGAATTGGCTTATGCCCTTTCTTGCAGAAAGCTAGTATATAATATTGACTCCTCTGTCATACATTGAATGCAAAGCTACAGCCAGAAAATGGTAAGGTCAGCTTAGCATAGAGACTGGAAACAGGGGTAAACATCTAGACTAACTTCGCCCTGCTTCATATGTCTACCAACACCTCTACAGACGTCAAATTAACACATTGTATCTAGTGCAGAACTAGCTGTTTCCCTGCTTCAGTCTTCATGCTAAGCTAAGCTAATCAACTGCTGACTGTATCTTTGTACTTTAGTGACACACACGAGAGTTCTTCTTATCCACCTCCAGACAACTGCACGAACAAACATACTTCCCAAAATGGTGAACTATTACTTTACGGGGAAATGAAACTGTATATTAAGGGATTACTGAGTAAGGAAAGTTCAAGCCAATGTGACCAAGGTAAATACAGGAGACTCTTCCTGCCTGCCCAGACTTAACCACTGATGGGATTAAAGGTTCAGGTACAGGCTCTCTTCCTGGTTCAGTGGCAGGGCATTAGGCCACTGGGTTACTCTGTGTGTATGTGTGTAGTAGATGTCAGCCTACAGGCTTTTAGCAGACTTAGGTTACAAGTTTGCTGACATAACTTACCCCCTGGCTGCCATATTGAACCGTGTGATGCACACACTGAACCATGTCTACGCAAAAACTACACAGCAATTTTATAACCTTGTACCTAAATGTAACTATTCATATCTTATTTCTTATATTCCGGTTGGTCTGGTCAGTCAAGCTCTGTAGGCAGCATGGCTGACAACAGCAGATTGCAAGTCTAAATTTAGAGTTCAGCTGTCTCCACGCTGTCTAGAAGATGTTCATTTATGTGCTGTTTTTTTTACTGGGAACTGACCATTTTGTCACAGATTGATTTTGTGTTTATGTCATGTAAGTATGTATCTAGTTAAGCAGCAGTCTCAGTATCTGCCATGTTGAGTTTGGAGCCACATCCAGTCACACATTTGTTTAAAGCCTACGTGTACTGCAGCTTTTAATCAGTGTGTGGCTTTGCACATTAGCTAGATTTGCATCCTAGTTCTATACAAACTATGATGTAATGAAAAGTTTTAATGCTCGCTTGAGGCAGAAAAAGTTTTTGGTAATAAAGAAGTTATCCAATAAATATTATTCCCATAAATAAATCTCTGTGGTGGCTGCTTAGCTGTAGTTGGTGAGTTAGAATATTACAAAGTATTCTTTTTGTCTTTGCACAGTATGAAATATGAGTAATATCAGCTGACACCAAAGAACAAAAACTCATTTCCCCAATGCTAATCAATCCTGTAATCAGATCTCAGTTGGGTGTGTTTGTTTGTGACATTCAGGAAGCTTTTTTCATTCTGTTCAATCTAGCTGATGGAAATACGCTTGATTAAATGCTGCGTATTGTTCGCAGCGTCTCAAAAGTTTCCTTAAATTTAGCTTGAAAGATGGATGGAAACACCACTGCCCACTCGCTCAGTTTGGCTCTGCTCAGTTCAGTTGTGCTTTAATGGCACGACAAGAAACGAACCTGCGCTGCCAAGCTCGATGGGATCAGCTGAGGTAAAACTGGAGACAGATGGCTTGGAGTAATTAAAGCAAAACCAATAGATACCAGCTTTATCAGTGTAATGCCAGAAACACTTGGTAGCAATCTAAATGTTCTTGAACACACATTTGCTCACTCATTTCCTTTCCTATCTGCTCACTCTCCTTCTCCCTCAGACATTTTGTTCCTTATTGTATCATTCTCTGATTGATGCCAATCTTTCTCATTTTGCCTCTATCTTTTCTCTGATGCCTCTCTGCCTTTAACTTAAAGGTAGAGCTCAACATTTTGGGAAATACAGCCTTGCTTTCTTTCCAAGAGTGATCTGATGTCTGTGGGTTAGGCACCAACCTGAAATCAGGATGTTATTAGCCTAGCTTAGCATAAAGACTGGCGGCAGAGGGAAACAGCAAACATGACCAAATAAAAAAAAACTCACCAAAACCTCTAAAGCTAGTAACAAAGATCAGTGTAATGTTAAATACTGGAGCTTCTTCTTAATAACAGCTAGCCGCAGAGTGCTTATAGCCAGCCAGGACATGCCAGGGTTAGCTTACTTCACCTCCATGAAAACAATGGTTATTTGCAATTGTGCTGGTGCTGAATATAACCATTTAAAATGCTGGTGTGACCAGGCCTTAAGGTTCTCAGGTTTGGCACCAGGCCTACAGAGACCAAAACCTCTACGTTCACTGTCTGTGCTGTCTGGCAGCACAAGAGTACTGTTCTGAGCGGATGGATAAACTGTTGTTTGTCAAGAAATAGAGACACCTCGATTCATCCACCATAAAAAAATAGTTTTACCTATTTTTTATGTCCTATTATGTATTCATCCATTTGTATAGCTGTTTGTGAATAGCATACCGTTACTACAACTGGCATTTGTGCAAATCTGCTGTTAAATGATAAATACAGCTTGTGCCTTGAAACTATAAAGGTCATTAAAGCAACCAGAGATGGTTTGGTATGCTTATGATTTCACACTGAACCAAACCAGGATAGCTGTTTCCCACCGCTAAGCTAGGCTGACCATGTCCCAGAACCAGCTCGATTGTTACTGTCATCTCACTAACAAAAGGAAAACAAACATTTATTTCCTAAATTGTTGAGGTCTTTCTTTAAGTTTTGTGAACAACCATTGGCCGGTGTGTGAGTGTGTTCCACTGTGTGTGCTTTCCTCAGGTTGTCATGCTCAGTCTCTCCTGTGTTTACATCAGCCCACAGTATACAGTAGTGTTTATTTGATTGAGCTTTTGACCTCAAAGGATCAACTTTTCCATGGTTACCAGCAAAACTGACATGTGGCACACATGGCACGGTGTCAGTCTTTATGTGTGTGCGTGTTAGCCCAGTGGCCGACTGTGTTTATGCTTGAAACGTTGGAACAATGTAACCCCTGTGAGTGTGGAGACGGGAGTACAGACGGTAAGATGCGGAAGCTAGTGGCCAAACCATTGGCAACAAATACATCATGCACCTGGAGCATACACCCACGTCCACTCATGCATGCATACCAGACCGTTCTCCCTCCTGGGTCATAAAATACCACCGTTTTGTCACCCCCCTCGGCTCTCGGCCTCATACAGGCACACAAGGTAGTCTTCAGCGTCTGTAAGAGACACATCTGGCTTTCTGCTAACTCTCATGTAAACTCATCTGCAGTAAAAGACACTCAGAGCAGGTCAGGTAGGGTAGGGAGCAGGTCGGAGTGGATGGATGGGTAAGATATAAGAGTTTGATATGCCAGGAAATGGCTGGGCATGTCCCATGTGAAAGCAAAAGTCACCGCTGATGTCTCATACATGCTACTTTATGTGTCAGTATTTGACAACCTTGGAAGGAGAAGCGGTTGTGCATACACACACTCATATAGGCGCACATACACATACACAAGCTTGTAACCCTGCGTACATCCTGTCACAGTCTTTCTCCATACCCAAGAGTTTCAATCTTCCTCTGTGTTTTCCTCACAGCAGCAGTGACGAAAAGGAGAAGGAAGGAAAAGAGAAAGTGTGTGTGTGTTTGTTTGTGTGCCTGTGTCTCTCCTTCTCGGTGTGTGTGTGTGTGCGTGTGTGCGTGTGTGCTTTTATTGAAAGTTGCATCAGAGCCCCTAGACAGCTATGTGAATTTCAGCCCAATTAATCTGGAGCTTGTGAGCAGAGACTACATAACAAGACTTGTCTGTCTGACCTCAGGCCAGCTGAGTGTGTGCGTGTGCGCATGCATGCATGTGTGTAACAGATAGTCAACGTAAGGGAGCGGATGATATTGTACAAAGTGCCTGTTGTCACCTTGAGTGTGCATGTGACACTCTCACTTGTGTATTTGTGTGCAGTATGTTTGTGTCGGAGACGACACGCTGTTGGTCAGTTGCGTGACAACCTTTTTTCCTGGGTTCTCAAACACACCGCACCCCAACTGAGCTGAGCTATGAAGAGACAGAGCACACTCACACAAAGTTCTGCGTGACCTTTAACATTGTGACAGCTTACTGCCGGCTTTAACAAGCATTTTATTCAGATTATATATCCATGCATTTCATGTGAAATGCCAGTTACATATTTCTCATTCTTCCTTGGCTCTTTGTGCCACACACATGAACACATACGGTCTATACATTCATGCAATGTAGAACCAATGAGTGTGGATATTGCATGCATACCCACCACTCTTCCTGGCAGAGCTCTGGGCAGCAGTTGATCAGCACGCCACTCAATCAAGACTTTGGAATAACATGTTCTCCAAAGGAACATACCATGTCTTTGAATGTTTTGGGCAATTTAGCACAAACTGTGTAAACCTATTCCGACTAACCATTCCTTCTCATTTAGTAGATTAGTAGACCCTAAACCTAATTAGTAGTGTAAGGGATTACAATTTGAAATTCATTTATTACATTTCATTTTCTAATCCCAGTAATGCTCTATTTCTTGAGCATGGGATGTTCACTATCAGTTTAGTCTTTCTGTGTTGGACAGACTGGTCTGGTAGAATTGTGTTAGCTTGACGCAGTGATCTAGCCTCTGATAGAGAGGAGAAATACAAATTATGGTAACGCCAATAAAGTCGTCTTAGTTCTAAATGTATAATTTTGTTTATGATTACACTGTCCTCACCAAGTTAATTGCTGAGATTTGGAAACATTGCAAAAATAGGTCCAACAGGGCAACAAGCCTGGGTAAAAGTAAAATTACAGCCCAAACTGCAGGAAACTAAGTGTCTGTACCAGGACATCCATGTTTGCTCGTTCATCTTCTGGGTTAGATTTTCTGCTACCACTTCCTGTAAATGTATTGCTTTTTGGCAGCTGCATCTCGAAACTCACATTTTGCCAACAAAACAGAATAACTTTGAAAGACAAAAGAGGGTGCAGTGTACTGAATTAGCTACTTCTTCAGGATTGCAGTCTCTGTAAGTTGATTTTCATTCTGCATTTACATTATCTGAGACCAGTGTTCCCTGGTTAAAAGAAAAACACAGTTTACCAATCTAAGGAGTGAGGGTTTCGCAAATCATCAGCCGTGAGCTAAAGTGGACATAACTTGATTGCACTTAAATGGTCCCCTCCACTGAACCAAGCAGGTTAAACACAGTATCAGCACTCATGTGTGTGTATCTGCTCAACAACACACTGCATCATCTCTCAGCAGAGGGCTGCTCCTAATCTCGCGATTTGTGGATTTTCTCCCTTCAATTGTACAATCCCAGTTGAATATGACTCTTGTCAAGTGTAGTACAGTTGGTTGTTGTTGCTGTTTTTTTTCTCATACTAAACTAGTCCACAGGACAGCAGGCATTATAATCCAAGATTTGGATTTTTTGTAAAAAGCCACCATCTGCTTACTTGATCTTATCATGCCATAAAAAAGTGTTTTAATGGTAGATATTTAGCATGGAAAAATATTAGGCACAAGGTACTGAACACCATTCTGCAATGCCATAGTCTTCAACGTCCCTCAAAAGTGGGGTTAATTCAGTTTTAGCACAACAAATTCAGCATTCAGATTTTCTCTAAAACCAAAAAAAAACTTTGTTCCATCTAAACTACTGTCTGTTTAATTATGTTTCCCAAAATATATTTTTTAAAAAAATCCCAAAATATCAACTTTTCTTAACCAGCATGTAGTTTTGAGTTACTGCATCTTTTAAAAAGGTTCCTGAAGATGAACAGGATTATTGGTGTAACATATTTTCAGCAATAGACTCCTCTGGGATATGCACTTCTTTTGGCTGTGAGCAGGAGAAATCGGATTATTTTTTTCTATCAGTACTTTGAGTAACTGAAATTTAACAAGACTTGATGAGCCGAACAATAGAATATACACTCACACACACAGACACACACATCTACTCGGACTACATTTCTTATTTTTCCCTTCTCTTTTATCCCTCCGTCCATTCAGGGCCGTCTGCTGGTGAAAACTGGGCGTTTCCACCTTGGCGAGAAGGTCTTGCGTGATGCAGTTCAAGTCCATAGCACCTCTCACGAGGCGTGGAGCGGCCTGGGTGAGGCCCTGCAGTCTCGGAACTCCAGCCAGGCCCCAGACTGCTTCTTGACCGCCCTGGACCTGGAGGCTTCCTGTCCCATCCGGCCCTTCACCATCATCCCCAGGGAGCTTTGAAGGGCTGGGATGGAGGTTTGGGTCAGGTTTCAGGCCTGTAAGTGGCCTGTTGCTGGATAATTATACATTGATGTAGACACACTGAAAAGCAATGCTGAGTGGAAAAAGTTCCTTAAATACGAATAGTTTGGCCTGTTCGCTTTCTTGCCAAGAGCATAATGAAAAAATGGTACCACCATATGAAGATACAGCCAGGAGACGTTAGCTTAGCTTAAGAAATAGTCTAGCAGATAACCCCCCATAAAACCACAATTTGTTGTTTTTTGCACTGCGGTTTATATGTGAATTAAATGAGCGCAATATAATGTAATTAAGGTCTTCAAGAGATTACAGTAGGCAGATTTTTTGTAATCTTAGCACAGTGCCTGACTAGCTGTTTCCCCCGTTCTCTGTCCTTGCTGAGCTACGATAAGATACCCGACTCCTGGATGTAGCTTCATATTTATGAAGAGGTATGAATGTGGTATAACTCTTTTCATGTGACTTTCGGCAAGAAATTTCCCAAAATGTGTAGTATTCCTTTAACAGGTGCATTGTCAATAACAAGACATGTACAGATTACTTTTTCATTGTCACCCACTCAATTACACCAAATCTCAAACGTCTAAATGTCCCCAAATACTGTGTTTGAGAATTCTCAGTATCTATTCTTAATAAGTTAGTTAGTCATCAGATGAAACATGACATTTACATCAAAACAGTGAGATTAATATTGGATATCAGTGCTGTTTGTGCAGAAAAGCAACAAAGGGATTCAGGTTTTTACAGATAACAGAGTGCTTAAAATAATGTTATAATGTAAGTACTGTAACAATATACATCTCCTGTGGAGGAATAAGTACAGAGGTAATAGCTCTTTTGCAATTACTGACAAATGATGAGTAATATCTTTAATAATCAGAACCGTTGGGTATCACTTTAATGGTTCATAGATGGCAGAGATGTGCTGGTTACATCTTGAGATAGAATGTGTGTTGTTATGTGGGGAAATGTAGATGCATTGATCATGTATAGGCTGTCATTCACAGCAGCAGCTCCACTTCATCTTCATCTTAGCCTTTGATGTATTTTTGATTATCGTGTTGATTGACGCAGCTTTTATGTAGACACAAACATCCCCACCCTCTCATCTTCAAATGAGAGCTCAAATATCACCCAGCCGGGACCTTTGCATATCATTCCGTATGTCATTATTACGTATGTGTGTGCCTATGTTCATGTGCGTTTGTCTTAAACCATCCCTCTGGGCCGTTATCAGTCCCTGTTCTGTATGTTTTCCTTGTACCGTACAGTAGTCGACTCATCTGTGTGTCTTGTTTATCTGTTTTTTCTGGGTTTTTTTTTTTTTTTTTGACTCATCTGTTCGTAAATGTCTCCATTAAAAAACAACAATGGCTTTTAAAAATCACTGCTGGATGCCGCGTCTTCACCTGCCTTGTCACTTGTGACTAATGGACATCACTTCCGAGTGCCTAACCACATTAATGTGAGCAGTGGGACTGGGCTGCCGGCTTATGTAATACTGCCAGCACAGTTTTCTGCCTCCGAACTCCCTCCTCCTCCTCCTATCTCTCTCTCTCTCCTTCTCTGTCTCTCTATGTCGCTCGCTCTCTCCCGCCTTGCCTGATGTGATGTGATGTGGCTTGGTTGCCTAGCAGCCATCCCCTTGTTTGAGTAACTGGGGAAGAGGAGAGATATCTGGTCTGCTGAACAACACACACATCCACAGACAAGAGATACACACACACACACACACACACACACACACACAGCGAGAGGCAGATAATGCCCCCGTTGTGTGGTTTTACAGGCTTGACAGTGTCTGTTTGATGTCTGTTGTTGCCATGTGAGGTATGAGCCAGCTATAATCAATGTCTCAGGCTGGTGTAAATTGATTTGTGTTATGGGAAGAGTCCCTGCTTTTGCTCTCAGCAAAACCTCCATTTCTTAACCCTTCTTCTTCCCTGCAGGGCTACAAGCACTAATCCATGCCCTGTATGCCATTTTTTTAAAAGTCCACAATCACCCACGTCCCCATCACTCCTAGCATGAAAATCCCTGGTTAATCAATACTTTGATTTTGGCACAGGAATTATCGATCACTGTCGCCTCTATTCTGCCATGCGAAAAATCTATTTTTACTTTTTCCCTCCTCGCTCGCCGGCTCTCCCTCGTTCCATCCTCTCCTCATTAGCACTGTGTGTGACACCTACACAGGGGCTTCGGGAGATGAATGGTCTAATCCCTGTGGGTAAGGAGTGAAATATTACATGGTGTGCTCACACATGCACAAATACACATACACAATGAAGGGCACATGAACACATTGTGTGGTACAGTGCACATGCTTAAGTGCACACTCACACTCACACACACACACACACACACACACACACACACACATGCCTTGGTCTTGACAGCTCTGGTAAAAGGAGATAGATTAATGGAGGAAGCGGCCTGCTGCAAAGCCTCTCAGAATGACAACGGGCAGATGAAGCTCTATTCACTGGACTGGCTGTCACCACACGCACACACGCAGATATGTATACAGCATATACACCTGGGATCAATGAGCACAATGCATAAGATCTTATTGTCTGTGCGTCATTGTGATGTCAGAGCACCGGGCCGTATCGCTCTGGTTACGCTCTCACTTCTACACCTGAGCATCAAAAGACAGTCTGTATGGGTGAAGAGGGTGTGGTGGTGGGGAGCAATGGGTATCAAGTGTTCAGACGCACCTACTGTACATTTATGGTTAGCTTAGACACGCATACACATCATCGTGAAATAAATCACAGCCATATTGGATCCATAAGTGATGAGTAACAAACAATTAACTGACAGCTGCTGAGGAAGTGATGTTTGGTGAGGTGTGTGTGTGTGTGTGTGTGTGAGTGTGTGTGTGTGCGTGTGTGTGTGTGTGTGTGTGTGTGTGTGTGTGTGTGTGTGTGTGTGTGTGTGTGTGTGTGATGCCAACCATGCAGGGGCAAATGGAGGGCACGGGCTGGGTGGTGGTAGTGCAGGGCGCCAAGAAGGAAACCATAAACCATCATTGTGATGTCCAAACAAGGAGTCATTGATGGGTGAGGGGTGTGATGGAGGTTATGAGGATCAGCCACGGTTCCAAAGTCTCATAAATGGAATGACTGACAGTAGACGTATACATAGTTCACTGCCAAGGGGCAAATGTGCTGCAGGGGAGTTCAGAGCACATGTTGACACAAGAATGTATTCAAAATGCTGCAGAGATTGCCTGCAGGTGATGAGTTAATACAGTTTACTATCAAAATTACTTTGCAAACAAGCGTTTCTTGGTTTTAAAGCTTTATGTTCTGGCAGGACTTGAGCACTTTCCAAAGATTCTATAGTAAAAATCCTCAATGGTTTTCCACAGTCATTTTACAGACTTACTTTACCTACACTCATTGATATAGGCTCTAATACAAATGCATCATCACAAAATCCATGGATGTAATTTGTGCAGGTGGGAAAGGTTAAAAGACTAGTTGCACATTTTGGGAAATCACACAGAGAGTTAGATGAGAGGGTTGATGGTCTCATCTCTGTCTTGTTTTATAGTGGTCAAAGAGGAGAGGCTGACCAACTCCCATCTCTCTGCTTCAGCCAGCAGCTGCTCAAATATAGCTTATTATAATGGCGTAGGTAAACACATTATTGAGGCCATCCAGGCTGCCATGAGACTTGCAAGCCTATCCCACTGTACCTATGACAACTATTTACTGTACAAAAGTAAAAAAAGTCCAGGTCCAAAGCTCAATCTAATTAACATGTTATACGCTGTTAGTTTCTTCATATGTAACAGATAAATATGAAAGTTCTTCTCATCAAAATCTCGGCAAGAAAATTGGTTTATACTATTGTATTTCTATTGTATAAAATAACATACAGCCGTGACTAACAGAAAATAAAGGCAAAAGGTCATGTTTTTAAGCATGCTGTCATTTGCTGTGCAAGGCAGAAGCAGCCCTGATAGCCCTGTTTAATTATATGAAATAAGTATTAAATTCTTCTCACATTGCTGCCACACCACCATCAGCCTCGGTTTTGGACACGCTCTGATGCTCCTCTATGAGGCTGACATTGTCAAGTACCGGGCCTAATAACACCACAGTAAACAGCAGCTTGGCCGACAGCGTGTTCTCTTCCATCAATCACTCCAGCTCACCTGATCGGCCTCCAGCGCTCTTGGTCCACTTCCACACACACCACGACGGTGCCAGCACCATTACCCACTTAAACAATGACCCCCTTGTACGCTAACAGTTGGCCATTGGAGCTGATTAAACTTTTAAATGTCATTTAATAGAAGCGTAATGTTGCTCCGATGCGTCTGTCAGCAGCTTGAGGGGGGTAAAAGGATACCTGGTCACCCTCCTGGTGTGTCACACTGCCTGCTAAATTCCTCAGCTGGCGAGTCATCACCCTTAGTGTGGGATGTGGTGATGAGAGTGAATGTGACCTGGACTTTAAGGGGACACGAGGCAGCAGCACCTCTGAACCTGCCACCTCTTTGTTTGACCCTCTTACTGTTGGCTGGAGTTTCTCAAGGTGCTCGTGTTATACATGAGAGAGAAAGGGAGACAGAGCCTGGCTGGTTTTGTGATACAGGGAGGCCATTTTAGTTCAGCACAATGTCAATGAGCGAACAATGGCTTCTCTGTTTGACAGTTTGTTTGTTTGGCGACCTTTAGCTGGGACTCAGCAACTGATAATGGCATTTGTCCCACACCAGTGTTGGATTATGGGTATTTTTGTGTAACCTCACATTCCTAGGAAGTTTCAGCGGTCTGCCTCCGTCATCATTCTAGAGCAGGGTCACATTTTCTCAGCGTGCTGCCCCGAGTTAGCTGTTAATTTGACGTCCTTGACTCTGACCCAGCTGTACCACTGAGTGGCAGGGTCACCTCCTGTTGTAAGCTGCCAGAAACACAGATTTATTCCAGACAGCACTGATGTGCTACACTGCTTCCTGAATGTTGACCGGATCTCATTAAGCTGTTCCCAAAAGCTGAAGTTGATGTTTGGGCTGCCAGTGTGACCTGCCCTAACACCAGATGTTCTCGTGACCTTTAAATGATGTAATTCCACTGTGCCAGCACAAGTCACATCTTAGATCACACTTAAATTGCTCTTTCACCACTCTTGACAGGAAGTACTCCCACAGATGAAAAGATAGTGGGTGTGGCAGGCTTTGTGCAGTGCCTACCATCCTGATCATTTTCTCTGCAGTGTTGATGCAAGGTCCACTTTCATCTTTCTGTGGAGGTTTCATAAATTTTAAATACTGAAAGTAGCAGTTTTGATCTCTTTACTAGGCCATAGAACCTTTGAGAAATGAGTGGATGTGTGCGTATGTTTGCAGGTTTGCTCGTGAGTTTGCTGGTGCTTTTTTAAAAAGCAAAGGATCTCAAGTGCATGCCTGCGTGTTGCATTCATGGCATTGTGCAGCTGTGTGCATATCCTTTGAAGCAATGTGTGTCTACGAGGGGAAGCTTGATTGACAGCGAAAGAGCGGGTGCCTAGCCGTGCCTGTGGTCGAGACAGGCTGTGGGAGATGCAGGGTGTTAAGTCGTCAGTATGAGGCATATGTCAGAGATCAGTGCTGGACTGTGGAGATCACTGAGATGAGAAGGCAGGAAGGGCGCTGGGGGTTGAGAGAGACAGAGATTACTGGGGGCTTGATGCCTTGACCACAGGCAGAATGGCTGCTCATCACACACGCACGCACGCACGCACGCACGCACACACACACACACACATACACACACACACACACACACACACATTTACATCTCTCCTATTACGTCTTCCTCACAAGCAGTGGATACACATGCCTAGCCCTCCAGAGGCTGCATGCAAAGCCCCATGTTAATGAGATTGTCTTCCTCTCTAGGTGGAAGTGTGCGCTCCTTTGTCTCCAGAATAATGACAGGAGGAATAAGAGCCTGACTCTTGAACCTCTTCAAGCTCTTAAGTGTCTGCAACTGAAGGAAAACAGAGTGGTGGGGATTAAAGTCAGCCAAGTAGATGTGCTCTGATAATGTTCTGTCCAGCTCGCCTGACTGTTGTCCCAGACAAAACACATCACTGATGTCAGTATGAGCTAAGGGTTCAGTCCAATGCCTCATTTTAAACAGTATCTCCCAAATTCCAAAATCCCTGCTTGTCTCTTCTTGCCTGTATAAGATGTATGTGAAATGCACATTGCAAACCTCTATAAGCTGGGGGGCAGTGGAACAAGCTATAAGCACAATACTGACATATTTTCGCATTATAAAGTTAATATGCTAAGCATGTTAGCAAACAGTTGGCTGTTGCTTCCACATTACGCAGAGCAATATTAGCATCCATGTAGAGTTGGATTTCTGGTCATCCGACAGATGTAAGTAAATATTTACTCTCGCTAGTTGCTAATTTTGTCTTATTACTGGTTGGAGCGCGTAGCATACAGTGGGTTTAATGAGAGATTTTTCATTCAAAAACAGCTGCATGCTACAGCTTCAAACAAGGTCGATAAGAGCAGTGAGACTGAACAAAAACTTTAAAGTTGAAGGCAATACAGCCAAAACTAACTGAAAAACACTAAAATATTCCATTGAGCTGAGGGAAACTGCAGTCAGGTGATAATTATTTGCAGGTTCATGACACCGTTCACATTACACAAAGTCATGTGATTCATTGTTGATACAAAACTATTGATTAGCACAGCTTTAAATGATGAAGGGGCGAGTGGAGCTTGTAGTTATGAAAAACAGATGGGGCTAGGATTCAGCATGCTGCCCCATTCATGATGACTGGGGAAGAGACTTTGTAGATTGTAGACAGACTAGTTGAGAGTCTACATCCAAATGAGCTGAAAAATAAGTTCAGATCTTTCATCAAAGTCATGTGAAGCAGCTATATAATTGTTTCCCCAGGCGCTGCACTATGGCTGCCCACTGCTCCTCAGGGATAGGTTAAATGCAGAGGACAAATCTCACTACGTACTGAACATGATTGCATGTGACAATAAAGAATCTTCTTCTTCTTAATAGCATTATGACAACTCCTTGGTGTATTATTTGCTGCTATGGGTGATAATTCATGCTCTAAATGAATGCAACAAATTAATCTTAAGAAAGTGGGCTTTAATTATCGTTGTATTTATATTCATCCTTGGATCTTGTAAGTCTGGGTGGGAAGAATGGACAAATATAACTCTCCACTCCCTCAACAACTGTCTAACTGGCCTTAGTGCAACATTCTGCTGCTCTTAGGCATGAGTGTCTAACTCTATGAATATGACACAGTGCTGACAAAGTGCATGCAGCAAAACTATTCTTTGAATAAATAAATGATGAAAAACACTGTCCAGGATCACACTAATAACAAATCTGCAGTGTGTTTGTTTTTATTTTTGAAGCTAGCCCCACAGGTGATTCCTATCGCTGCTGTTCTCTGTGTCTCGTTATTACTGACCGCATTTGTTTGGTTCGTCGAAAGAAAGAGTATGCGGAGTAGGTAGCGATAAGAATAGCTGTTTTATTGTGTGCCACTGCCTTGGCCCCTAATACTGAATGTGTTATCTGAGGGTGCAGCATGCCACACTAAGCTATGTGCATGTGACGCATGGCTGAGCAGCATTCCTCCTCCTGAGTGCATCGCGGGGCAGAGATAGTAGGAAGGCAAAGCAGCCTGACTGCTGACAGAGAGGGAAAGAGGAGCGAGAGTCAGAGAGATGGAGGGAGAGAGCAATACTGGGAACATGTAGTTAAGTGGAATGAAGTACCCTTTGTTGCAGATAAGATCATTCTGCTTCCCTGGCCGGCGTCACTTAAGCTATTTGAGCACAACGAATGAAGCTGATTATGTTGTTGGCAGACCACAAAATACCTCACTGACGAGCAGATAAACTCTGGTCCAAGAAACAACAGACTGAAAGTTTCTTTCTCTTGTACTGTACATTCATGGTTTTAATTGTATTTCAGAGGCAAGGGTTAGTCATGTATGACCTGCCAGTAAGCTGACAGGATGAGAAGACAGTTGTGGCATCAAGGCATCACAGGAAATGTAGTCCACACTAGAGAGTGTTGCGGAAGAAGAGGCTAAATGATGGGTCTATGGCCTCTGTGTTCATGGGGGCGCCCAGCTTCCAGCAAGGTTCGTAGGCCCCTGGTCCTGGGGTCTTCTGTGGAATACACAGACAATACAGAAACACATACATACATTTTTTTTTTTTTTTTTTTACATTATGTCACCATTTTTAAATACAGAAGAGGAGAAACCCCTGTCCATTTATAGAGGAGATGTAGTTCAACATGAAGTACTGGACTTACTGAGTGCACATAGTGGAGCCGTGGCAATGTGGATTTGAAGCAGGAAGTGATGCCTTTTGCTGGAGTCATCTGTGGACTATAGTAGCATGGACCAGGTCCCTCCTTCTAAGGTGATCAGAGATGAAAGCTATCATTGATGGATGAATTGATTTATCAATTTGTGATCGAGCTGTAGACCTGTAGCTGTAGGCTGGCATGTAATCGTTAGCATGTGAGCATATATGGTTTCTTACCTTTTGTCATTATCTTTGTTTACTGGACAGAGGTTTGGTAATACAGCAAGTTAAGACTGGCTGGGTTAAATTTAAGATGAGTACGCTATACCTGAACCTATATTGTAGCCATGTAATCCTTAGCATGTGATAACACAGCTAAATTCATCAGGACTGTAGTTCCCGTAACTTTAGCTCTAGACCGTATATCTCAACCTAATTATGTTGTAGGCTAAGGCTAGCATGTAACCATGAGTACGTATCCACAAACATGGTTTCTTCTCTTTGATGAGGTAAGAAACCTGTAGAGGAAATGCTCTCTCCTGTATTTTGCCCCCTTTTCAACATGAGCTTTATTGAAGTTGTCAGTGGTGTGTAGCTTGTTGCCATTAGCTTGTTAATTGGACAGAATTTCAGTAACCCAGCAGAGTTTTAAAAAAGACACACAGAGTACTTTAGGCCTTGTTCAGACTGCTAGCTCAAATCCATTTCTTGACATATCCATACTGATTTTAAAAAGTCGGGAATGAAAAACCACATGAAATGTGATGTTTGCAAATCAGATCCAAGCCATATTTTGAAAGATGATTCCACTCAGATTTCTACAGATGCATCTCAATCTGGACTCTTTAATCAGATTTTAAAAAGCCTTTTGCAGCACTCGCAATGCAACACACAACAAAGACATCAGATCCAGAGTGACAGAAGTTCCTCAGAGTGGCTGAGTAGGATCTAAGGTACTACTAGCAGAGCGGTCTGGAAACAGTCTGTGGACGATTGCTGAAATAAATTGTCTGCTGGCACTCTGGGGGGAGGCTTCTGCACAGGCAAAGCTGGTTGCTCTCATGTTCTCATGTTCTACCTTGGAAGCAGTGTCATCAGTGTGTGTAGTTACTGACTCCAACATTGTTAAACATGCAGAAGAGGCTGGTGATGTCCGGACACACAAATCCAATCTGATCACTTGCAAATAACAATGCGCACAGTCTGTCTTAAAGATCTGATTTGAGAAACAAATCTGATTTGCCTGCAGTCTGAACAAAGCCTTCACTACTTAAGGATGTACAGAGAAACAGCTAAATATGTGCAGATGTCTTGATTTTATTTGGCTAACGTCATGCTAACCATGATAACAACAAGCATCTTTGAAGAACAGAGCCCTGTTTTCAGAGTAGAATGTGGACCTTGACCTGATTTTGATGGTGTCATGAGTTCAAATGGCGCTAACTAGAGTCTAATCAAACCGCTCCAAATCTGATGGTAAGCATGCACTCAGACTTGTATTATATTTGTCTACGGTACATCATGATCTCTAACCTTTTTAGAGCCAAATGAGATTGGCTCTACAGTATAAGCTTATGGAACCCCATTGTTATGCTATGCTGATACTCGAGTCATCTGACGGATGCACTGACAATATATGCCGGGTCTATTTCAGGGTCCCCTTCCCATATCTTTAAGACCTACAGTATGACACACCATTTGACTGCTGCCTTTCTGGCCTTTGCCAGTCTCTTGTTGTGTTGTAGTTTTTTTACCTGTCCGATCTGTTTGTCTCTGTCAAATTCGGTCTCTCTCTCTCTCTCTCTCTCTCTCTCTCTCTCTCTCTCTCTCTCTCTCTCTCTCTCCTTGCCTTTCACTTCTCCTTTCCTGTTACCCACTAACACACATACTGGTCATCACCAGCGGCGTGCCATGCAGAAATAGCATCCACCCCCCTCCATCCTCCTTCTCAGACATAAAACTGTCTCCCTGTCCCTGAACGCAGGACCAGCCTTTCATTTTCAGCTGCTCTCTGATTCTGACAGAGGGAGACAGGAAAGTGTCTTTTCCTCTCCACTGCTCCTTGGAGGGATGGCTGCTACTGTTACTGTTCTTTTGTCTGTAGGTACAATGCAAACCTTATCTGTAGGATCGAGACAAGAATGCATCAGACAGCTGCCTGGCATTTAACCCCCAACTTTATTTTGCCACCAGTGCAACACAGTACAACATTAACAAGGTTCCTTCCCACATATTTCATCTAATATTACATCGCCGTTCTAGATAAAAGATCTTCCCTGTGGGGATGCATGAATAAACAACAGTATGCATTTTGAAAACTCTAAATAGAAAGCTCTTAACTTTTCCCCATATATCGTAACATATATAACAGTTCTATAATTCAGCTATTATCAAGGTCAATACCTGTAACTTTTAGCATAATGCTCAGCAATGAAACACTGTCAATGTATGCTTCTATAAACACCTTAACTTACAGTAGTATCAGTATTTTCTATGAGGAATGGAGTAGACTAGTGTAGGGATTATTCTGCCTACTGTTAACTCAGGTTCTTCCTCTATAACCAAAGGTTTTCAGGTATACGGGAGGCTTTCTGATTCTAGCAGAAAAACATCTTTCACACATTGGAGTCTGCCGACTGGAGTCACACTGGACTTCAGGTGGAACAGGTGTACTGTACATCAGGTACAGAGTTTTCCGGCACTGTCTCAGGTAAGCTGGTAAGGTAAGAGATGGTATATGTTTCTTGCTGTGGAGCCCCTGGGTGTCTTCATGGTGTAGGACCTTGATGTGCCTACTGTAGACACCACTGTGTCTCTCTCAAGCAAATCTTTGACTGTATCCATTCGCCAGAGGAGCAGTGTGATATGCCATTAGGGTGAGACAATGATCACTGGATTTCTTGAGAAGACTTTTGATTGACTTTACAGCCCTCTCGGGGAAAGGGGGACTGGATGATTTCCCTGTGTCTCTTTGCTGTAGCAGGAAGGTTTGCCATGAGAGAGTCAACAAACAAGTTGATTTCTTCCATTTGCAGCCCCTCTGTTGTGTTGCTGATTGGAGTTCTGGTCAGCACAACCACAATTGCAATGTCTTTGCCAGCTACATGTGATATAGTTTAAGAAAATCTCATTAGTCACTGGTGTAGATGCTGTATGCATGCTGGGAATTCATCTGAGCCATTTTAGCTTAGCAGAGGAACCAGAGGCTTGTGATCAGTCTCAATGCAGATTTTTTCCTTAATGAGAAATTCAAACCTTTCACAGGCCCATGTTGAGGCCAGTGGCTCCTTCTCAATCTGGGCATATCACTGTTCAGTGCTGCTGATGGCTTTCAAATCTGGTTTCCATTCTGCATCTGATTGCTGCTGGAGAAGCACAGTATCCATCTTGTATGAGGGTGAATGAGCAGAGACAAGTGCTTCAGCATTTCGTATCATAGTGCTGGTCTTGGGGGTGTCGTCAGTTCTTCATTGATGCTATTGAAGGCCTTCCACATGTTGCCACTTTTTCCAATGGGTCTCTGACCATCAATGCCCCGATGACCTGCCCTGGGAAATTTATCCTGGTCTTCAAGAACTCACACTTGTCATTAAGCATCACTCCTGCCCGTGGCAGTCATAACAGTACCCTCCACAGCCTCTCATCATGCTCTCTCTGTGTGGCTCCCCAGATAAGCACATCATCCGTCTGGAGTTATGAAGGTGGTTAGCAGAAAAGTTTCCTTGGACAGTGGAATCTATCAAAATTTTGTGTTACCATGTAACTTTGACCACCACCATAGATGCACAACAATCTGTGAGCTCCTCGACCTTTGAGATCACTCTAACCTCTGGTAGAAGTGGAAGAGGAGTGGGCATTGGGAGGACAAAGGGCTGTGCTCCCAGCTTCATGTCATACTCACCCTACATATTTCCACAGAAAACCTTCAGGAACTCCTATTTCACACTCTCTTTGGAGACAAGAATTAAGTTATCCAGACTGGCAACTAACTGTAGTGCTATGACAGCCAGCCCTTGTATGACATGTAAGTCCTGCTTGGTGCTCTTATTCTTCTTGATGAGAATGACTGGGAATTTGCCTTTCACCTCCAAAAGTATTCCTCCTGGCCAATGCAAAACTTTTGTTGGTGTCACCAGCTTGACAAGCTACCTTGAGGTGTACAGTGTTTCTGGGACTGCAGTGACATCCACTCCGGTGTCGATTCTGAACACTTTGTCATAGGTCAACATTAATGTCCGTCATCCGTGGACTGGCCTCTGCATCAGCAGGCAGTGAACCAGAGTTTTGTTTTGCACACTCTTTCAATTAATTTTGCTTTCAATAGCCAGACACCCATTAACTGGTAACTAGACAGTTAATTCTGAGCTGAAGAGCACACTGGACTGCACCTACCAGTCAGCTCTGATGAAGTGACAGGTACTTGTGTAGGAGCTTTCATTTATGAGAGTTGCCCAGCAGTTGGTGGTAAGAGCTAGCTTGTCTGCTTTGGTTAGCTTGACTTCTAGCTCATCCTTCTTCTTCTCAAAGTGTTTTTCAACGCATTTAGTCAATGCCATAATGTACTCGGGCTGAAGGTACCAAACTAGCTCTTTGAATCCATCATTGTCTACTACACTGATTGCAGTGCTGCTAATCTCTGTTTTGCAGCTTGGATTGCTTTGAAAGTGCTATTGAGTGCCATGTTGGAGATGTCCACTTTAAACTTGGTCTTGCACTAAACTTGTCACTAAACTTGTCACTCTCCAGCCCACTACACACTAGCTTTTTTGTTAAGATTTAAATTTTTACTTCTGACACCATGTTTTATTGTCTATGAAGAACATGAGGAAGGTGCCTACCCACATATTCCATCTAATACACGAATCCATGCCACTTGATCCAAGTTGCCAGTTAATTTGAACCTTGGCAACTGGCCTGCTGGACCCCACTCGCTTGCCCAGAGGTGCTAATGCAGGTGTTTGGACAGTGAACCTCGCTCACACGTGTGTATGTGTGTGAGTGTGTTTGAACCAAAGCACTTGGCCTAATTTCCCACTGTGGCACAGCACATTAGAAACATTCTCCTGTGTGGCATAGGTAACTGGCACATCCTGTGAATTTCTGCAAAACTAAATCTTTGACCTGTTTTTGATTGGTGAATCCAAAACCTCACTATATAGTATAACTTAAACCAACCTAGACTTTTTTTCTTCTGAAATATCATGAGGTGACATTCATCACAGCACAATCTTGATATTCAGGATTTTGGGGGGAAAAAAAACAAAAAAAACAGGGAGGCTGGTTTGCCTCCTAAACATTAAAGAAAAATCCCAATTTTTTTTCCCAGCAAACAAAAAAATGCAACAGCCATGCTAGTGGCTCTGTGAGAACGTACTTAGGCAGAGTGGAGCTTTGAGATAAATGTTAACATCAGCATGTTAATGTGCTCCCAATGACAATGCTAATATGCTAATGATTACAACACTTGTCAGCATAGCAACATTAGTACTAAACACTAAGTATCAAACATAGTATTTGAATTTTGAGCTGAAACCATTTGATCCCAGTTAGGAGCTCATTTAAGATATAACAATTCACGCTGTGGGGACCATGAATCTGTATTGAATTTCATGGCAATCGATCCAATAATTGTGGAGATATTTCATGGTGGTGGCAGAGTAAAAGTCGAGGGGTCACCAAATTCATTATTTTAATCATCCTCTGGAGACCATGAATGTCTATACAAAATTTCATGACAATACAGTTGTTGCTGAATACAGTATTTCAGTTTGGACCAAAGCAGTCCAACATTGCAATCAACAGAGCCATGCTGCTTGTGTCAGCAAGTTTCCATGCGGTGGTTAAAGGCTGAATCACTTCTGTGTTACAGCAATAGCGAGGATGACATTCATTCATATGAAAATGTCTGGAATTATGACTTTAATTCAAACAGGTTTGAATCTCAAGGGAGGATGTGTTCCTTCTGAGCAGCACGTGCAGTCGATATTGAAAGAAAACACAACATGCAAATCTAGGACACATAATAGCCCCAGGTTGGAGAAATTAAGTAAAATCACGAAAAAAAGAGACTATATATTTTTTTCGTTGTGTTCCCAAATATCTTCAGTTTACTAGAGGTTTTTCTCTGGATGTGTGGAAATCTGTTTCATTTTATTCTGGGCTAAGAGGCAAGGCTCAGAGAAATCTGAAATTCTTGTCTCCTGTCTCTGGATGGACCTAAAGTTCCCAGTGTAAATCATTAAGACACACTTTTGATCCGCTAATGTCTGTCCACCTCCATCGGGTCAGCTGTGTGAACGATCTGTGCTTTCAGTTAACTTCGCTGCAGGATTTGTGTAGCTACTTAACCTTTGACAATAAACTTGTCTTAGAGTCACTGTGACACCACTAACAGCAGAAAACTGCTCCCAAGTCTGCAGTAATAACACCCTCAGGATTTCTTAGCGCCTTTCCTTCTCTGTCAACACTCAGCAGCTGCCAGCATGGCTCAAATATCCATCAGCTACCAGCATGGACACACAGCTAAAAGGCAGCAACACTCTGCAATATGAACCAAAGCTGACTGGTCAGCTAGTACAGGCCCTCAAATGGGGCAAATGATACAATCAGATACCCTGTGGGGTCAGTTTTCTTTGACCCTTGTGGTTGTCATATCTAGCTCCTGTGCAGTACATACCAGATGCACATTAGGTCTTAGCTTGTAACCAAAACCTATTGAAAGTGTATTGTAATGAAGCCTTTTTGTGGGCAATGGAAAGACTGAATGGTCCTAATAACTAGTCTTGGTGACTGGATACTTACAGGTGGAAAGCTGATCCGCTGCACAGTCGACCGAAACATCACATGCCTGCAAGAAGAGGAGAGAAGAGAGAGGGGGGAGTGTCTGTCAAAAAAAAAAATGGAAAGGAAAATAGAGGATAACAGTGAGGAGAACAATGAGGGAAGAAAAGAATAAGGATGTGCATGATCACAGCAGAGAAAATGAGAGAGCAGGTGGGTGATTGCTCCTCCATCTTTGTGCTGTGAGCAGATGAGAGCGGGAAGGAGAAGTTGTATGAGGAGGAAGGATCAAGGGATGATTCACGGGTTGTCTGCTGCGCTGTGATCTGAGAGTTAAAGAGAGGCTGTTTGTCGAGTGCTTACTTGCAGGGAATCTTCTCCACTGGTTTTGCTGTCACATTGTAGTCGCATGGTGAAGTGTTTATATGCTGGAACAGGGAATAAATATTTGAAAAAGTGTTTGGATATATATGACAAATCACCATGAGTTTTTCTCTTTTTTGTTTTTCTCTGCTGTGTTACATCGCCAACAGCTGACTTCTGTTTCTCACACATCTTCTGTCTTTGTTCAGTGAGTCTGCTGCAGGCCCAATTTGAAGAACACCTACTGTATTTTTAAGCAAAGCGCTGTGATGATGTGCCAAACAATTCATGAATACTGCTTAAGAACTACATATATGAATCCAGGTGGTGTAGAGGGCAATGAGAACCTTTGGTGAAAAACCCTACAGGTTACCTTCAATGAACAGACATGAGAGCACTGTCCAACTTCTCATCTACCTCTCAGAAAGAAAGCAAATAAGTTTATTTCCCAAAACTGTGAACTATTCCTTTAATATGTGAGTTACTTATGCTAACAGGATCAGTAGAGATCATGTCTGAACCCCACCTTGTCCCTGACGCCCAGGGTGTCGATGTCAGGACGTGGACAGTTTTTGAAAGAGTATGATGCCTGGTGCATCAGGGCTTCCTGGATGGAGTCGGTGTAGTCATATGCCCCGGGTAGAAGCAAATCCCCTTTACGTACACCCAGAGTCTGGGCTTTTCTGCCCACACCTTTAAATCCATATGTCTTCCTCACCGGGTTCAGTTCAGCCTCTTCGATGAAGTCTCGGATGTGATAGAAACCCGGGCTGGGTGTGTCCTGGAGGAAGGCAACAGTCAGTTGTTAACTGCTGTTTCTTGCCCAGATGTATTAAAAGCTATGCTTGCTGTTCATTCACAAAGAATAATTGTCAAGCCACCTAGCCTATTGTTAGCTGTGTAGCACACGTTCATAGAAAGAAGTAGGCAGCTGATTAACAATTGAGAGTGAGAGCTGGGATCACATTAAGATAAAGTGATAATTAATTAGTCCTGTGCATTATTACCATGAATGCACTGTAAGGCACTTAGGGACTGGGCTTGATGTAGTAATAGTGTATGACTTTATGTCCGGCACACAGCACACTTTGGACACAGACAATGGGATAGTGGTATGCAATAAATCCATTAACTGGAAGTGTAGTATATCTACACATATGCTAATGAGCCACTTTTAATTGACAAGCCAGTGGCAAGTGTGTGGGCCAGCACAGAAGCCAAGGAAGCAGCTTGTCTTCCATAGACAGGCTATGAAACCATACTGCAGTATGACACCTACTTTCAGTGTTCCCAGCCACCAGCTCCCCCGGCCACTCAGATCCACCTTGTCATCACCCTGCAGATAAGAACAGGATACAAGCCAAGACACAGTAGACAGCTTCTGCTATGATGACTTTGCTATGCCAACAATGTGTTGATGTATCTCCACGTGTGTCATCCTGTGCTTTACCAGATCAGCGTGTCCTCATTAACCACACAGAGTTCTGAGGACTTGAAAGAGCCTTACCTTATCTGTGGTATTACCAGCCCTGGACATGTCACTGACTTTAGAGAGATGCCTATGTTTTTCCATGTGGTAGTATACTGCACTGTACTCATTGTGGTTCACCACCTGCTTGACTGGAGATCCAGTGACACCTGACCACCATTAAAACGGCGACTGTTACTATAGCAGCGACTCCACTATCGATCAATTTTTCAACAAGCTGGCCTGCTGGAGGTCTAAATTTAGACTCACCGTCCAGTTTGACTGAGAGTAAGATACAATGGCAAGCCAGCACCAAGGTACATTCTGCACATGCTGCAGTTAGCCCTCGTTATCACCATCCACCATCGAGTGATGTTTGGAGGGATGCTACAATAATGATTAAAATACACACATCAAAAGTTGCCATTACAGTGCAAATTGCAACCCATTACAAGACAAAACAGGAATACATGTCTTATCTTCCAAATGTCTGGAAGGGGCAAGACAGGGGTCCAAACTAGGATCTGAGGACCACCTGGGGTCCAAAAAGAAATGAGAAATATTTCTGTCAAGCAACTTTTTCCTCTTCTTTGACATTAGTAAAGTAAGAGAACATAAAATGCTGTTCTGACCATTCTTCCTAATACTACTGTAGCTGTGTGAGTGTAAGAAGAGGCGTTCTTGAAATGAGGCAGCTAATCGGCACTCCAGGTCTTACAATGTGATGCATAGCTTGAGAAATTCTTTCAAACTAACCGCCTTCTTTGTGCATGAAGTTTGAAGTATCTTACCTCTTGTGGCATATTAGGCTGGAGTGAAATGTCAGGCACAAGCACGTGTGCACACACACACAAACACACACACACACATACTCTCAGTAGGGCAGAACTAAAGAGTTTCACCTGAAGTGAAAATCTCGCTCTGGGAGCAAAAGCACAACATTCAGCCTCGTTGCTAGGCTACATGAAACACATGGTTCGAAGGAGCCAAGAATTCATGTTTACACTGCTTGTCAAGGAAGTCTCATGTGACCCGCAAGAACATGAGGAGACACACGGAGAAAACGCACGAGCAGCAAAGAAGCCGTTGTCTGAGGTTGTTCTGAACCTCTTCCTTTTCATCAGAGTACCTGACAGTACTCAGTCAGCGTGCATGAACGCAGAAGGCCGAGACTAATTCTACATGCGCTGTGTAATTAACAACTTTTAAAAGTAGACTGAGATGACACTCCGACTGTGAGCTTTTTTTGAAGTCTTGTGATAATTGGTTTTGACAAGATGAGAGCCACTTGTGTCATCAATTCACACCTGAAATAGCTGTGGGTTGTGGTGTTCGTTTTTGTTCAGTCTTGGAACTGAACTTGTTCCTATGCAGACTTTGTGAAGGAGATCTTCTAAATGTTTAAATGTAGATCCACAGGGACCGCTAAATAATGTGCATGACGAAGCCACAAACTGCAGCCCTTACTACTCCCAATGGAAAGTCAAAACACCACATACCTCTTTAAAACAATAAAACAAAGGGTGATTCTTAATTTATAACATTACAAAAGTTAGTCCAACCACTAGGATCAAGAGCACAAACTACATTCACATAAAATTCACTCAAGAGACAGCGCAGAGGTCCACAATAGAGCTTTATTTCGTCATTCATCAAAATAACAAACTTAGTATCTCTGCAAGCTACTGTAACAAACTCAATAATCAGAAATTAACCCAAAAAGAAAAAAAAAAAAAAGAAAGAAAAAACAGGTACACCTCTATTTACACCATGGTTTCTGATGGACGCTCGATCACCTGCACTGCATCATTGGGGGCAAATGCCAAATAAGACATGAGGCAGCTTCTACATGGTGCTGCGCCAACAGCAGCAGACAACACATGGCCTATGTAGTCAGAAGGGGAGCTGGACAGTACAAGGCTAATCCAATGATGAGTACCATTGTGTGTACTTCAAAACAGAAGCCTTTGATCCCACTCAGTGCTTTTATTTTAATGACAATACAGATTTGATCTGAGCTTATCTGAACATTAAGAGGCATTGGCTGATGCTCCTCAGTGCTTTGGAAATTAACAGGGGACACTTCAAATTTAAAATGGTAAACATTTCATACGTATTCTAAGCAACAAGAAAGAAAAAAAAAAGAAAAAAAAAAGATCCTATCAAAAACGGAGCATCCTGTCCTCAATACAAAAATGGGAATTATTACAGGGTATACAAACTCAAGGATCCATTATAACTGAGAAAACAAGACAATTTTCAAATCCGGGTAGATTGTAAATTTTATTGGAAAACAAAAATATACAACTTGGAATGGATTATTTGAGGCATGACCAGAGGTCATTTAAAAAAATAAAAAGAAAGAAAGAAAAGTAAAAGTAGTGAGTAAAACATTAAAAAGCATGGTAAGATTAGTCGTTTTCTGGTATATAGAACAGCAGATACAAAAAGAGTTTGTACGAGTACCTAGGAGATACACCCGTGTCATTTTTTTGCAGTAGTGCAATGCTGAGAGATTTCCATATATACTTTGTCCATAGTCCATGCAGAGTTTAAACTCCTCTACATTGTTTCCATGCCAACAGTGTTGCCAAGTGACAACCAGCTGACAGGTTTCCAATGTCGCCATGCGTGGAGGGGCCCCGAGCACACAAGACGGGAAGATTCGAAGTTCTCCGGCTCCCAGGGGCCTCCACAGGCATCTGGTTGTATGACCATTCCGTCACTCCAAAACACCATGACAGCAAAAGAAAGGGACATGGGGACAAGAGCCTATGCAGTTTACATGCAGTTCCTTTGGACAGCAGAAGGGGCAGGGATGAAGGGGGGCTATTAAGATTTTACAGATAAATTACACAAAGAAAAAAAGGCAAATTATTTATATACGAAATCTGTACAAGGCCTTCACTTCGCCGTCATCATTTGTACGAACTCTGCAGGGAAGAGGAGGAGAAAAAAAAAGAAAAAAAAAAGATTCAAATGAGTCTCCAATGAGTGCACCAAGCCAAATGAAAATATAAAATACAACGTCTACAAACCTTCATAGTTGACCTGTCCATCTCCATCAATGTCTGCTTCTCTGATCATCTCGTCCACTTCCTCATCAGTCAACTTCTCCCCAAGGTTTGTCATCACATGGCGCAGCTCAGCAGCACTGATGTATCCATTGCCATCCTAAAAATTACATTAGTCTTTAAGTAAACTTTAAAAAATGCTGTATTTACACGTGTGTGTGTGTGTGTGTGAGAGAGAGGGAGAGGGGGAGAGAGGGAGGGAGAGAGAGAGAGAGAGAGAGAGAGAGAGAGAGAGAGAGAGAGAGAGAGAGAACAGAAAGCATTTACCTTGTCAAAGACACGGAATGCTTCTCTGATTTCCTCCTCACTGTCTGTGTCCTTCATCTTCCTGGCCATCATGGTCAGGAACTCTGGGAAGTCTATCGTTCCATTCCCTGAAGACAAAGAATAGATATTGATGGAGGATTTACATCCAGCATATAAACAGTATGTGTGTGGTTAGCAGGTTTTAAAGCTAGATTGAGTTCTCACCATCAGCGTCCACTTCATTGATCATATCCTGCAGCTCTGCCTCTGTGGGGTTCTGGCCAAGAGAGCGCATGACTGTGCCCAGCTCTTTGGTGGTGATGGTGCCATCTCCATCCTTGTCAAAGAGCGAAAATGCCTCCTTGAACTCTGGTTGCATAAAAAAAGTGGATGGGCTTCTTTAGTAAGGCATAGATGTCACACCTATAGCTAAATATCCACAAGAAAACTGGTGAGCTAAGAAAAATATAGATTAAAAGTCCATGTAAATGTAGTCAGCACAACTTGCATAGCAAACTCTTCATCTTATCCTTCAGTCTGCCAACCACATTGACCCAAACCCTGAATTAGCTGAAGACTTAAAAGGGCATTACATCACTCATGTTTCAGTTATAAACTAGCTACAGCATACTGATGAACCCTTCTGTTTTGAGTTCCAACTGCAATGGTTTTTGGCTAAACAAGGACAGCAACCACGAGATCAAGCAGCAGGGCAGTCAAGCTACATCAGCAGTGAATGACAGCCTGTGTGGTTTGGTGGAGCCGTGAGGGATGAGGAATGATGACACACTCATCAAGTGTGATGAGGCCAATGGGCAATGTGTAGTGGCATGCAGCAGCTTGACAGCGTCATAAAAGCTACAACCTGCCCCGCCATTTGCAGGGTCAAACACACAGGGCAACACCCCTTTTTGTTATGAGGAAAGGCCCGCTGTCTGCATCTACTGCAAGAAACGTCAGTGGGGGGGTGGGGGGGGTGTCTAACTCCTCAGCGCAGCATGTCACTGCAGCAGCTTCCTGCACTTTAAATTATGGTCAACAGAACATGTTAGTACATGGTTATATCATGCCGTTTGTATTAACTGACAATCACTGCAAAACAAATTGCACGTCAGCAAAACTTGAAGCAAGGGTTTGCCCACTAAAAGCTGATACCATGAAATGCAGCAAGAGTATGATCGGGATATTGTGAAATCTGAGACCTTAAATTAGTCTAATCAGCAGAAGCTGGAAGATATTCCCAGGGAAACCACTACAACTGTGCTTTTTCACATTAACTGCAAAGCAAATGTTCCTGAGTACATACTGTCAACAATGCCTTAAGAGACACTCCCTCTGCATGATTTGGATAACAACTTAGTCTCATTTAAGTACACCGATATCCTAAGACCAAGTTGTTACTGAATTTGTTCTTGTTGATTCTATCTAATGAGAACACACCCAGGGCAAAGGACACATCATACAAAGCATGTAAAAGGTGACTGCCAACACCTCAGCAGAATATACAGTCCTTCCAGATTACATCATTTATGACATGGCAACCATGAAAATGCAAAGTTTTCCATGAGGGAGTCCTTCTGCACTCCGGTGGCAGCAGGCAACAGCAGTTTCATTCATTCCTCTTTTATGACCTGCAGGCTGCCCCGTGGAATGCCTTAAAAGGCAAAAGTATAAATCCACTGCAAGGGATGCAAGGATCCATAATGCTGGCCACTTTGCAGCACATGAGAAAAGTAGGAGATCAATGCAGCAATGTCTTACCAGCAATCTGCTCCTCTGTAAGCTGATCAGCCTGTAAAATGCGAGATGAAGCAATTAATAACACTCTAGGCAGCGAGAATATCAATAATCACCTTTTCCATCTTACAACTTCATTAGTCATCCTAATTCTTAACTTAAAAATGATGGCCTAAATGCAGGAGCCGCACATTTACTTAAAATGCTGCAAACACATCTGTCTATAACTGGTAATTACTCTGGGGGCTACAAAAGCAATGCCCGCCGCTGTAACACAGAAAAGAACGTTGACATTTTCGTGCCGTTTAGCTAACAACGTTATTACTGAACAAGGGAGGGAGCAAACACACGGAAATGCTGTAAGACTAGGCGGGTCCTTCAAACGTTAGATTTATCTAGCTACATTTGAGTGTTCGATGACGCCAACTTTGCCAAAGACAATGAATGACTTACAATTTGGCGGTAAATGCTAGCTAGGTAGAAGCTAAGGTTAGCTAGCTACTGTTATGTGCCGGGTCAGTTAATTACAGACCTTAAGACGAACAAATATCAACGATACACACATCTTTAAAATGACTGTCTAACGTTAATACAGCAGTCTGCAGGGACATCGATTGGGAACTAGTCATAACATTACTTCTGAATCAGCGCCTGGGACAAGTATTTGACAAAACAGACAATGATCGACCAGCACCACAATTTAGCGAACCCAACATTAGCTAGGACCCTGCTGGTCTTGCAGAATTGTAAAATTATTAAGAAATTGACGTTGGAGTTCTGTTTGAAGTGTAACCACGCTCACGTTACGCATACGGGTGATACTGCATTTATTCTGACTCAGACAGATTTAGCTATGGTTAGCTTGGTCTACTAAGATAGCAACTAGCAAACTGTCATTTATTCGGCAGGCATTGCGGTAGTTACAGCGCACCGTTAACGTTTGCTTCAACGCTGGTGACGTTACGTTTTATTGATATTCATCTCGCACACTTAAAAAAATGACAACTGCTAAGGTACTGCAACCGATTCTAGACACACGAAAAATATAATCCTGTTTTCCTTACCATTTGGATGTAGATAAAGCGGCTGGTTCACGACAAAATCCGTAACAAACCAAAGCCAACACGATGTTCAGGCGGACTAACAACCCCTACGAGCACACTGAGAAAGAAGCAACTGGACTCGCCTTTAACGGCTATCCTCAACTCCTCCTCTTTTCAATATCAGTCCGCCAACTTCCCTTTTCCTCAGTTACTAAATTAATTGAAACGCATTTGCATTAATGACTCACAACTCCAGAAAATCACAAAATAACTGCAATATCCATGTACAACTGCTGTGAAGTTTTTAACGTCGAAATTATAAATTATATTGCGTATACCTGGTGATCTATATAATGGCGTATGAATACTTTCTGCTACTCTGTGATGGGGCACAAGACGGAGCCGAAAGAAATCGCGCTCTCTGATTGGTGTGTTTGTACCTGCAATGCGTCACTCCCATGGTCTGCGCTGCCGCTGCATCTTGTCCATAGACATCTCAGTCAGTGCCACAGGCATAGCAGACAAGCTTGTTGCATAGTGTATACATATGGGCATCATCTTTAGGGGGGCCCAATAAGATAGTTTTGATAAGTAATTAGCTAACAGGAGCATAATTTGTTACTTGGAACTGGGGTATTACCGACCCAGCTTACACAAGTCTGTATTTGTTATTGCTGCTGTTTTTTTCCCTTTTCATTTCTGATTACATTACTTGTGTTTCATTAGCACACTGATACCCAAGCTTTTTTTTTTTAAAAAAAAATTGCTGTCACAAGGTTACCACAGAATGTGACATAGTTTAGTGTGGTTTTTGAGTAAAGTTCCTCTTGTCTGCTAAGCAAGTCTTTATCACAACAGCTTTATGCATAATGAGATGCAGTGTCAGGGCTGAAGTGTTTGGGTGCAATAGTTTGTAGCAGGTAATAGTTTGTGCATGTGTGTGCATATGTGCATTGTCTGTAGTGTGGACACTTAGATGTGTGATATGTCATTGGGTCCATAGCAGGCGTTGCTGTCAGATGACTGTGGATTCTCAGGTCTAATTGTGCTGCTGCTGTGGATGAGAGTATCTGATAGCCTGATTGCTTATGCCTGACTGCTCTCCTGTCTCCCAGTGGCCACCTGTCTCTGGCCTGATCCCATGGGAGATGCTGAGGAAGAGGTGGAGGAGGGTGGACAGGGATGTGCAAGAAGGATTTGAAGAACCACTCAGAGAATGTACTAGAATCTCCTTGTCCCAAAACAGCCCCCCTTCCTCCCAATTCTGTTGCCTCTCTTATTATTAGACACGGATGTCACACTGTAAGTAGAGAGCAGGGATTGTGAAAAGCTCAATATCTCACATGTAGATGTAAGAAATGAGGATCCAAAGTGGTTCCCACTTCCATCTGCACTGTTTGCAGAGGTGATGCTGCCTGTGCCATGTGATCTGCTGAGCAGCTTTAGAATCAGCCAGGCTTTTTCCCAACCTACCTAATCTGGAGCACATTGGATTCTTTTCATTTAAATCTGTTTTTCTGCTACAGGGTTTTTTGTCACTGTGCAGATTATGTAATGCCAAAGGTGACAGCACAAAGGCCTGTCACAAGAACTAGATAAGCTGGAGCATGTGTGAGCGACTATGTGAAGGTGTATGAAGTCACCTTTTGCGTCTCCGAAAATACTGTAAAACATAAACTTAGATACTAATATATAGATGCCATGCACACTTAACTGCACTTCTTGTGGTATTCACACATTACAAACATTATTCGGAACATCTATGGGGAATTGCTCTAATGAAACTGTTGTTTGGAGACAATGGTTTAGTGTTGGGTCATAAATATTTCAAAATCAGAATAGCTTTCCTGCCCAATTTATATAGCCGCACTTTATCCAATCTGCAGAATCAGCTCTTTGGTTGGTTGATGACATGCCCTTCAATGATCCTCAGGTCTCAGAGGGCCTGCTCCAGGTCAAAGGTGATTTTAGGTTGGAAGTTAATATGGATAGGGAATATTGGAACCCAGGAGACATGACTTAATGGTCTATAAAACCTGAAACCAATCTCCATGATGTAAGCCAAAGAAGACTTAACCCACAACATGGAGCACAGTACAGTGTGTCTTACAGTGCTGTTTTTGCATTATGGATGTTTGGTGTTACATTAACTCTGCAGCATTATTTTTTTACTCAGATTTATCCATGTGTGTGCAAGCACATACACACTGTGCTCAAACCACTGCTATTCCTATTATGTTTCCCCTCCTCTTATCAGCTCTGTGAATATGTAACTGCCTCACATAATGACTCCTTATCGGACACAGCCCAACCTGGAACATTTTTATAAAACGGCCGCTTTCATTTCCATACCACAGGAGTCAAAGGTCACTTTAGCTCAACAGAGTCACCCCTCCATCTCCATTAATGTCACCTCCCAGTGGCCTGTAACATCACTCCCACTGATAGCAGTTAGCATTGTTCCTTTTGCAGAAAACCCACCATGTGGGTCAGTTCAATTTTTGGCACTGGGGGCGGGTTGGCACACGGCACGTGAGATTCAGTACGTGGTAGCACTTTGCAGTGGGGTGTTATTGCACAATCATATTCTAAACTAAAGCAGCTTTCAAGCAAAAAGCTTAAAGAAAATGCTAATTTGTTTCCCTAAGTGGCATGTGAGGACCTTGAGGGCTATAGCACTGGTGACAAATATGAGAAGATGTTTACCTGTGTAACTGAAAGACGCCAACAGCATTATAAATGAATGAGGCTTTGTAATGCACCTCCTGGTTCCATGCCAAGGGAACAGATCACCTTTCATGGGAGAGGATGGCAGTTGTTTGTGCGTCATGGATGTCAAGCTACTATTAGTGAAAAGACCTTTACATTGTGTGAGTGTACATGTTTGTGCACATGCCAGCCTACATCTGTTTGCTTTCGAGTGTGCTTGAACTTCCACACGCCTGTGTATATGTGAGATTAGCCTGTATGCCGCTATTCTGTCTACATGAACTGATGCTAAGTACGTGTGTGTATGTGCGCATGTATTTTTTATGACCTTCAGGCAATTTCGGCTACATCTGACAAGCCTCTGAGAAGAATTCCTGATCACCAGTAATGTTTCCCAGCATATGCTGGGCAAAGGTTGTGGCCCAGTCAATGGACAAAGTTGATGGCCTACAGCAAACCACTTGCAGTGAGCGTGAATGGTTTTACAGCCGTGCAATGACGACATTAGCTGTATAAGGTCCAACAACAGGCTAGCTGCACATGAGCCAATCCCATCGGCATTCTGGCCTACCTGTTACTGAGAAATGACATGTTTTCTAAAATTACATCATGAGGCAGAAATGATTAATGGCCTCAAATCGGATAAGAGGATTTGGGCGGGCCTGCTATTCCCTGCCTATTTGAATCATGTTGTGATGAAATGGATATAGTGTTAAGCATGCACTTAGTTTTCTATCCCCCAAACGTGTTTCTGTTTGTTGGGCCTGTCGCTAGGTCATCAAGCGTCTCTAAACTTGCACATGTCAGTTGTTTTATTTGAGGGGATCTGAGGGACAAAACCACTTACTGGCTGTCAAATAGAATCCCTGCTGTTGATCTTTGCTCTCTCACTTTTCATTTCCCTCCTGTCCTCTCTCTCTTTCTCTAACTCTGTCTAACTCTGTCCCTCTCCCTTCCTCCCTCTTTCCCTCACTGGCTTGCCTCCAGATTGTCTGCTGCAGTCAGTGTGGTGCTAGAGTTCAAACACTGCAGACTTCAGCTGCACATGAAACGGTGCGACTTGGAACCTTCCAGAAGTGTGACACTACAAAGCTCTCTCGCCAAGGTGATTTCATCCTCAGTGGCTGCTGTGCACTGTTTGCAGTGCCTTTGTCTATAACAGGTGTCAGGAGCTCTGCTTGCTGTGGATTTTTATTCTTTCCAGAAGTTTCCTCTACAAATCCTGTACGTAGTGTTGTGGTGTAATCTCAGTTTACTCTCTCAATCAATCCTGTCGAAAATGAAACCAGTGGAATTGAGAAGCACTGCAGAGGTTATGCAGGGGGAGTTGTGTGCATGAGTACTTTACTGCGCAACCACAATAAGGAAGTGGCAACAGCAGGGCATTTAAGCAGCGCCCTGTCCTTGACCCCGGCCGCAGCGTAGGCCAGGTCTGTCTCTGCAGTGGCAGGGACCTGCAGGGCTGCCTCGTTCCGCGCCCCGCTCAGATGATCTCATTCTGCAGGGGGCAGAAAGCTCCACCGCATGCTGTGGCCACTTTCAGATGAAGGCTGCAGAGCAGGTGTCTAGTCGTCTGTGCATGTGTGTGATTGTGTGTGTGTTTGGGGCTGGTAGAGTGCTGCGTTTCTGCTTAAACCTTACTAATAAACAAATGGAATTGATCTGCCTTGTGTGGAAGACTCATCTGTGACACCTGGTGGTTAGAGAAGAAATTGCAGGGAGCTAACAAAAACAGTAGAACTGGGATGATGTGGTAAAGGGAATCCTAACGTTAAAGTTAGTTTCCACGTTGATGCAGAGGTGGAAACTAACTTTAACATTAGGATTCCCTTTAATAAAGGGTTACTTAAGCACAATTTTGACATGCTAGTGTTTTACTCAAGTATTTCCATATTATGCTACTTTATGCTTCTACTCTGCTACATTTATCTACACAGCCACAGCTACTACTTACTTTGCAAGTGCAAAAAAGATAAAAAAAAAAAAACATGTAAGAAAAATAAGTAATACTATACATTTTATAGATAAAACTGTGCAACAACATAGTAAGCAGTTAAAGCATAATTAAGCATTAATAAGTGGCCTAACCTTTTCAAACTACAGCATTAAAATGCTGCTTACATTTTAATGCATCAGTAATGACCGACTCTGAACAGGGCAATTCTGCAAAGTGAGTACCTTTGATATTTTAAGTACCAGAGCATGTGAGAGTGATAGTGAAAAAGAAGTTAAAAGTATTTTGACCAACTATAACATTAAAATCCTGCTTGCATGTGAATGCATCAGTGATAAAGATCCAATAACATAAGCATTAGTAGTACCATTAAAACTTTATGTACATTTTGCTGATAATATACCATTTTGAATGCAAAACTTCTACTGTTAATGTGGGATTATTATCTTTTCTTGTTTAAAGGGACTGAGTACTCCGTCCACCACTGATAAAACAAAAGGTTAATCTGTGATTTTAAACCTGATATCGGCAGGTCAGTATTGTCCATGTCCACTTTGTTCTTGAAGTTAGTAAGTAAGTAATCATCATAGCACAATGTTGTTAATGCAGCACTTTTAATGATTTACATTATACTTACACATTGTTTTTGACTTGCAGTGACAGTCCAGCTTTACAAAAGACAGCTGCCATTTGAAGCACTGAATTACTCTGCTGTGTTAAATTAACTGATACACAATCCCACAATGAACAATAATTTAAGCATAATTCCAAGTGAGATAATTGCTTTCAGAGAACAGTGACGTCTACTTAAAGTGTTTGTGAAATAATAACACTTAAATTGAATCAATGATGTGTTATGATTATGAATGACACTGACCTTCCCGATACGAGATCCTGTACATTTTGGACTAGAACCATAACAACCTTAATACTGACTATAACAGTGAACAGAGGGCAGGAGCCTGATGCCAGGTATTCTGGCAAATGCTAATGTTGCTATTAAAGAGGCTGTTGGCGTAGTATCAGCTGGAAGCCAAAGACCACTGCAGTGGTTTACTTTTCATCAGCGTCTCCAGCCAAGGGGTGGTCGAGTTCTGCTGGGTCAGACTCTGACTGTAAACTGTTGTCCAGGCGAAAAAGCTTCCAGTCCAAACTCGGCAGGTCCATCGCTCAGGAGAGAGGATTAGAAATAATTGACTTTAAAAGTCACTTAGGATTAATTGCTTGTTTCTTACGATATAAATAAGAGTCATTCATCTTGTCATTATAGGGCATATACAGTGGTTTCAAATGTGTTTGTAAGCCTGTGCATTTCTGTGAGCAAGCGTGTGCGCTTGTTAGCATCTGTCAGTGATATGCACCTACTGTATACATGTATGTGTCTCTGCTTTCAGTATGTGCTATCTGAGGCGTTGCCTGGGTGTGATGTTGTCTAAGATCCGTGGGCTGCAGTGTGTCATGTAGTGTAGGGCAGGATCGGAGTAGTTGAAGGGTGGAGGGTTGTACTGCTCCTGGACGTAGTCTGGCAACAAGTGGGGAAGGCTGGAAGAAAACACAAAAGCCAGTCAGAATGCAGGAGGAAACAAGGAATCACTGCAGTCTACCTGTCAAGATGCTGTAAAGAGGAAAATATGTTCATGATAAATATATAAACAAACAATGTCTTTTGGTTGCATCACGCAGATCATCATCTACTGTAAAACTGTTAGCTACTTGCCATATATCTCCATTAGTGCCAGGAGTTAGGTCTGTGCACATTTTGCAGTGAATTCCGAGGATCTGATCAGTGCTGTCTATAATTCTCCGTGGAGTAAACAATTATTTCAGGCAATTTATGGAAATGTTTGGATGGGCAGCAGTCATTGTGGAATACTCAGCGAGTCATGAATATTCACGTAGGCTCTAGCCTAGATATTCTGACTGTTGAAAGATGCTGAAATCTGGGGCTAAAACTGATTAAAACCAAGAAGCACACATCCCCAATGCTTCTCTAGACTCGCTATTGTCTGACACGTAGTTAACATGTTTTGGATTGTCTATCATTATGGTTGTAGTTTGTGCATCCTCTCTGATAATGGGGTACAGATGGTGCAACCTGTTGTGCCATGAATCATTCTGTGAATAAAAGTAAAAAAAAACAACAAACTTGCCCCTCGACTGTTCAAACCTTTTCAGTCCCCTTGGTCAGTGATTCCTGTTAATGTTGTGAAATGCTGCATTCAAATGCTCTGAAGCTTAGTCCAGATTGTCGTCAAAGTCTACAGATTTTACACATAATGCTGATTTTAGAATATTTTATGGATGCAACGCTGCATACAGTGTTAAAACATAGGGTACACTTGATATTACTTAAAGGGATGTTATGAAGGAACATTGGAGACATTAAATGAAACCATTCCTGTTCCATTACATCCCACACATCTGGGGCCTTCAGTACTATAATATCATGTCATATAATCCAAGTATCTCTATCTGCCTTGTTGAAAGACAGTATCATAACCTCTTCCCTGGCTTTTGCTTATTCACTTTAATCTAACAACATAATCCCACAATGCTGGCGCTGACCCCGGCCATTATATCCATAGGGTCTAGTTTACTGATAGCAGAGAAGCAGGCCAGTCATCAGGGGGATTATGTGTCTCTGTGGCCCACTAACACCTGGCCCAGATGTCATACATCTGTACACACATGTCGGAGCCAAGGACACATTATTATGTTGCACAAAGTCATGAATAGATACAGTACACTGCTATGCACATACACATCTGAATATGACTGTACTTCAGCAGCTACATCAGATTTTCATTCAATATGGTGCATTCAGCTTTGTATTAAAATCCTTATGTGATCTGAAGTGTTTCAGATGGCATTATGTGCCACTGAGAGAGTGGTTAAATAATTCCAATCTCTTTACTGTGACTGGATTTTCAGTCTGTGTGCTCTAGCTAAATCCTAGAAAGAAATTGCATGCTTCCTCTGTTCAAAGGATGGTTTGACATAGTGGGAAATACGCATAATAGCTTTCGTGCAGAGAGTTAGATGAGAATATATGAAGCTGCTTAGCATAGCATATCATAAATTTCTGGAAATGGCTAGCCTGGCTCAGTCCAAATAATTAGCTAACTGACACACTATATCACTTTGTATCTTTGTTTAACCCACACAAAAGGGAAGTTACTGGTCCCAGATGAAAAAAAAGTCCAGCACGTAATGCAGTGTGAAACCACAGTGAGTCATTTTTACAGTGCAGTTTTGTACTGAAAACAAGATATAACAGCTAATTAGTGAGCTTCAGAGGGGTTGGCACGCAGATTTAGCTAAGCTAACTTGCTGCCGGCTGCAGTTTCATATTTATCATACAGATAAGAGAGTGGTTTCAAGGTACAAGACTCATTTATCATTTTACAACACAGGCTTGCATAATGCACTGCTGGTTGTTGTCCCTTTATACTACTCACAATACAAAAATGATATAAATGGATAGAGAGCAAGTCATAAAAATAAAACAACTGTTTTATGGTGGAGTGCAGAGGATGAACTGAGAAGCCCAAGGAAAGAATCTGCCCTGCAGTCTGGTGGCAGATACTTCTGTATCGCTTGCCAGACGGCAGCAGGGTGAAGAGGCTGCAGCTGGGGTAGGTATTGTCTTTTAATATCCTTTGGAATCATGTGCAACCACCTCAGCTCATCCATATCACATATGATTTGATAATGCTGTTTTAGCCAGTTACCCGGGGGCAAACAGTGCCTCTACTCTGTGGATGTGTTACCTTCATCGTTATCTTGGTTTACTGTATATGCTGTCAAAGATTCCTCACTGTTACCAAAGTGCAGTTTCATAACTCCAAACTAAAGCTGTTAGTAGGAAGTGTTTTTGTTTAATATAGTAAGAGAGTGGGCAGCCCGTCCTCCAGCTGAGAAGTTAAATACAAGAAGACAGTGCTGCAGCAGCAGTACAGAAGAAAGGATTTAAAGCTTTGAAGTTGCTGGATTGTCTCTGGGCAGACCTACTTGACTACTGTACCTTGACACAGTGAGTGTATAACTCTGTGTGCTTGCATGAGTGGCCTGGTCATTCTCTGCAACAGGACATATTGCAGATCATGTCTCACCCTGACCAAGGAGCTACTGACCCTCCTAAACAGAGCTGTAATGCTCATCACCTCTGAGGACTCCACAGCCATAGTTTCTACATCTATGCATACAGTATGTGGCCAATCATGGAGAAGCTTGGTGGGGTTGATTGAAGAATGGCATGCCAAAACTGAATCTCTATTGGAGTTCACTGTATCTTTTGTGAACCTCAGCTGACTACATGGATTGTTTGACACACAAAATATTGTTTGTTTGTTTGTTTGTTTGTTTGTTTGTTTGTTTGTTTGTTTGGTTTTTTTTGGGGGGGTGGGGGGTGGAGTATTCCTTTAAATATATTCCTTTTCAGCACGAAATAGCAGATGAATGTCATCATCAGGAGCTTCAGTCAAACAAAACCTGTATAATATTGTTAGAAACTTTCAAAAACCGTCAGTTCTTATAAACCATCATCTCTATGAGTCTGTCAGTCTTGCATATTGTCTATAAAGTATTTGTAAATTCTGCTTAATGTGCTCCTGGTGTTACTCACTCTCCGGTAACGGTCTTCTTGCAGCAGCAGAAGCAGGCGAGTGCAGCCAGGAGCAGCAGCAAAAGCAGAGGGATGCCAATGCCCAGAACCAGGCCAAGAACCAGATCTGTCTCCATGTCATTCACTTGGTCTCTGTCTGCAAAGTCAAACCAAGTCATGACAAACGCTTTCAAAATATACTCTAATTACATTCACAAAGTGTTTTTTACAGAGTGAGAAAGGACACGATAAATATTAAAGTGTCATTTGCAGATTAGTGGATGACAAAACTATCCAATGATTTTCGATTAAATCATCTGCAAATACTTGCATGACCTAAAAATGGTCTATAAGGCTATTAAAGATATGAAAGGCAATTCTGAGAGGCATTTTATGGATTTAGCACTCAGTTATATTATCGATTTTGACAGTTTATTAGGCTTAGAGCCATTAATGTACCTGCAGAATGGAAGTAAAGTATTCTCAGATCCTCACCTAACACACATGACTGGGTTTCATCCACATCAGTTGTGCCATTGCAGACACATCTGTAGCCTCCATAAGTGTTTGCACAGAGGGCAGGATGGACACACACCGCCTCCTTGGCCTTACATTCATCCAGATCTGTAGGTGTCCAACAGCAAGTGGGAGAGAGATGTAGTCTTACCAGCACTTTGCATCACTGTAAAGTGCTGCAGTATAACACGATACTGTGGCAAACTGAAACTGTGTCATATATATGTTAGCTGTAATTATTATGTTGAAAAAAGTAAAGAGCACTGAAAGAACTGGTAGTTTACCATCAACCTCTATGGCACTGATGTCATAGTGGCTGCTGACTCGGGCCAGATAGTCTCTGATGTACCAGTGGGGTGTGTCACTGGACACATTGATGCGATATTCAGCCACATCTGTCGTGGAGCTCTGCCCTGGATCCTTCTGACTGGCATTGTAGAATTTGTTCTGGAAACCCATCGACAGAATGCTCACCAGCTGAGGAGAAATGTGTTGAATGATATTATTACTGTTACATGTTACAAATTATTATATGTTGCCAGCCATCATAGGCACACGCACACACACAAACCTGTTTGAGTCCATCAGATCTGTTCTTCTTCCAGCCCACAGAGACGTTGAACACATTACACCCTGCAGGCACAGAACAGCAGCAACAGCTGTGATGACCTCTGATTACCATAGACAGGCGTGCTCACCATGGAAACACCAGAGGAAGAACAAAGCAATGATATAGCTAATGAAGCTACAGAGGAACCATATAGGAAGTCTTACCTGGAGGATTGGCAGAGTCACCTGCAGAGAAACACACCATTCAGAGCTGAATTAAACACACAAGTGCATTCTGCTGAAGAGCATAGTTACATTTTTATAAATGCACAAGCTAGCATGGCAACCCTTCATCCCACATGACATGAATACAACATTAGTTTTGACAAGAGGTCTAATCAGGAGAAATGAGTAAGAACACCTGTGCGGGTGCGCCATGGCTCTCAACCTTTTGGGCTGAGTAAATGAATCAAAACATCCCAAACATTATTGGAACATATTCAGTGTCAATGATTGTGATTGTGCACATACCGCATCCATCAGTGTCCTTGGTGTTCTGGTATCTACAGAAGCAGTCAACAGAGCCGGGCTTGTTCTTACACTCAAACTTAGCATTGGGACATGTTGAGAGCTCTGCACACTCATTGATATCTACAATACAGATAAAGACGGTTAAAGCTTTGAAAATCAGATGTGTTATTATTCGTACTGAGGTGCTGGATGTTCGGTACCTGTGCAGTTGTGTCCATTTCCTGTAAAGCCAGGCTTACATGTGCAGGTGTAGTTTTGCTTCGTGCTGTAGCAGTCGGCATCTTTGTGGCAGGGGAAGGGGAAAGGAGGGTTGCACATGTCTGAGAAAGCAGAGATACAGAGACGTATAGTGTTCCTCGCCAAGCAGCACAGAGAAGATCCTGCATATAAAACATAATGAATGTGCTACAGACCATGCTCAAAGCACTTGTATCCCTGTTTTCCCTCAGAGACAGTATTATCAGGACACTCTCCACAGGTGAAGTGGTTGGGCTCTGACTTTGACTGGCACTGCACCCCTCGGAAACAGGGATTGCCTCGGCACACGTCTGTAGTCTTCCCACAGAACTTCCCACTGAATCCCTTTGGGCACAGGCAGCCCACCACCTGGGAGGGAGGAATGAACGGAAAGGAACAAAAAAAAAGGATATGTTAGTTATGTACACTTAAATAATTCCAGATAAGGTCACTCATCACTTTTGTTTGCACTACACCTGCTTTTTCCTGTTCCTTGTTGTGTATGTCAGGTGATTAATACAGTAAGGGAGCTGTTGCAGCTCAAAAACTCAAAAAATGCACCTGGAACCTTCCCTGCCGGTGGTTTTCAGTGATGCTGTCATACTGGCAGGCTCCCCCATTGAGGCAGTTGCAGACGTGCAGGATGGGGGTGAACAGGGAGCTGCTGACCTCATCACTGACTTTGATGGTCAGCTGGACAGGCTGTGTGGAGAGGAGCGTCCATGTGAGGAGACCATCACCTGCAGCAGAGAGCACCACGGTCATATAACACTAGCGTAAAACACACACACATTCATATACATAATAACGGCAGAGGGACATCACAGGACATTTAAGAGGCCATATCAGTGTCTTACTGTGCTTTAATAAAAAACACATGACAAATATTCATTTAAATATTCATCTTTTGTTATAGCATTAGTGAAAACAACATGTCATATTTTTCTGCCAGTCTTTGGTGCATTCTGTATGCCTGTGCATGTTTCTCTCTGTGTGACCCATCCACTGACTCAGCTCTGAAATGTCCCATCTGCTGAAAGACTGCTGGCTACAGCAGTAGGCTCACCATCCCACTAACAAATGTCAACAGTAACGTCATCTGGAACATTGATGGAGGAGGGGGGCTCTCTTTGGTATGCAGATTTTAGGGAAGTGTGTGTGTGTGTGTGTGTGTGTGTGTGTGTGTGTGTGTGTGTGTGTGTGTGTCTCACTGCTGCCTATGGAAGCCCGTGGAGGCCTGGGATAAAGCAGTGAGTAGGTGATGGGGTCCCCATTTGGGTCCTGAGCAACAATCTGAATGTTGACAGTAGAGTTGACCTTACAGCGGATCACTGTGGGCTCTGTCACTATGGGGGGCATGTTACCTAGAAAACCACAGTCAGATACATGCAATTAGTGCAGGTCAATGATAAAAACACCAAAGCCTTTACTAAAACAGCATCGCCACCTTACCATAGATCACAGCCAGGTTTTGATATTGCTTCTTGGCCTCCAGAGTCTGCAGGCCCAGGTCAGAGCTGCCAGATGCTAAGGTGTCATGGACACACTGCATGCTGCCTTTACAAGTTCTCCTCAGCTCCGTCACCTCAGCAGGACTGACGCTTTGCAGCAGCTGCTCAGAGGAGACAGGTTCCAGTGGAGCCAGTGGAGGTGAAGAGAACAGCAGGCTCTCTGGGACTGGAACTGTCCCTAGAAACCAGTACAGAGATGGGTGGACGTAGGGACTGATTAGTTGGAAAATTGGCAACATGTTCAGTGCAGGGAGTCCAAAAATTGTCAAATGTCATGCATGGGCAGTGAAACTGTCGAGGTGGTGCCCTGTGGATCTTACAGGCTCGGTAGGTCTGCAAATACTCAACAAAGCCATCAGAAGACCAAACTCTTGGTGGTGTGGGAGAAGAGGCAGTATGGATGCAGTGCTCAACCCAATGATCTCCAACTCTAAACTTTGGAAAGCTGAATCCCTGTGTATTTTTCCATATTCTAGGCAGTCTCTGCCAAAAAAATCCTCGTATGTGTAAAATCATACCTGGCAGTAAAGCAATTTCTGGTTCTGATTCTGATTCTATATCAACTTTTGTCTTCAAACATTTAAATAGTATAACTATATGCATCTATGGTCCACTCACAGGACAAGCCAAAGTCATGCAGTCTCTCCTCTGAAGGGGGATTGAGGTCCACTGAGGACAAGAGCTTGCCATCGGACATGAGGAAATCGTCAGAGCGGTTGGAGCTCCAGAGACCCATGAGACCCACAGTGCGGTTGTAGAAGGTCTCAGGAACCTCCACCATGGCTGCCAGCTGACTCTGGCCTACAACCCGCCATGCCACCACATGGAGACCACCGGCATACACCGCTGCACAGCGACTCAGGGATATGCAGCGCACAGCAAAGTCCTTCTCACCCACGTGCACGACACCTGGAAGGACAGTTATCACATATTTGCCATAAGATTAATTAAGTGTTTTATCTGCTTCTGCACTATTGTGCCACATACAAAAACAAAAAACAGCTTTTTAATTATGGGGTATAGGGGTAGGGGGTATGTGGTGATCATTACCAACTGTGACTGGGACCTCAACATCATCCACAAAAACCTGCAAGCCGCCTCCTTTCTCCGCACATCTCCATTCAATCTGAAATGAATGTTTGAATATCAGAGATAAAGTAGGAATTCTTTTAGTACTCTTCCATAACTGGATGGATAGGTTTTGCTGAACACATGAGATACTTAAGCACTTGGAGTGTAAGGTTCTATACTTGTGTCATTGCTTTTTACATATAATTGCACCCATCTGGTATGGTTACAAGAAACAGTACAAAAATGTGGCAACAATTATTTGAAGTCTGATAAGGTGATGGGAAATGTTCTCCCAAAGATATTTCTTTACTTTTTTAAACAGTAAATGCACTCATTCACTCTCTTTGCCAGAGTTAGATGATCACACTCTCTTAGTATGGAGCTGGAGGTCATTAGCTTTATTTAGCATAGCGAAAACACCGGCAGCATGAAGAAACAGCTCATGTTTCAGTTTTGGGGTTTTAGTTAAGTGCTGTATGTATTTCTTGACAAGTTTATCCATTTGTTCACTACTTCTGTGCAGCATCTGCATGTATAGCACAGGTTGTCTAATACAGTCAACACACAGATTTTACAAGGCTTCTGGCATGATGGCACCTCAATGTGATAACAAGACTACATGAAAACAAAGGAAGGCACTGTGCCTGCTTGTTCACAAAGGTCATAGCACATAACTCCCCTTAAAACCACAAATAGTTGTTTTTACTATATATTTCTTTGTGTGCAAAATAAACAAACAAGATACACATATTAATTGCTGAGTTTGAGAGGTGTTGCTGGGTGTATTGAAGTGTGTTGAACTTTGGACAGAATCCAGCTTGCTGTATCCTCCTACTTCTTTACGCTAAGCTAGGCTAATCTGCTCTGTACTTGATGCACATGAAAATGGCATCAATATCCTCATCTGGCACAAAGAAAGTTAAGCGGCATTTTTCCCAAACTGAAAGATTCCTTTAAGACACACTCTCTGTAAAACACACACACACACTCAAACACAAAGCTATATTGTCTTCCCTTTACACACAAACATCCTGACCTTGCCAATGCCCTGGTGGAAGGCAGCCATGCGCACCACCACTGGGACCTCGAGGATCTCCTTTGCATCTGTGTGTAGCTTGTCAGTCTGTCCTTGCAGGGTGAAGATATTAGAGCCGGTGGAGGAGGAGAGCCGCAATATCACAAACTCCCCCAGGGCCTTGAAGGAGTACTCCGTCCCATCGAAGGTGATGAAATGGAGACTGCCATAGACCATCGCTGCATGGGAAACATGGAAATTGAGGTTTTCTAGGACATAAGTTCAATTCCTCACACTACAGTCTTCTTTGGTTAAAGGTAGAGCGAGTTGTCTGAGAATGGACAGACCTTCAACGATCACAGCTGGATGAATAGACTAGTGTTACTTAAAAACAATGACCATTTGCACTGATTACTGCACTATGTATTCTTCTGCTGGTTTTAACTTGCACTGTGTTTACTGGGAAGGATCCCTCACCTACACCCTGTGTCGCCTTCTTGGCCGGGGTGTAGCCATCAGGGCTGGCCCAGCTGTAACCTTGGCAACGATCCAGTGGTCTCTTTTTCAGGTAAAGGTGGCACAGAGGAGACTCGATGCAACACCAGTGGAATGGCAGAAGATCTTCATCTGGAGAGAGAAGTTCGATTCAGTGTTTACACTTGATGGCACAGACTGTCCTGTAAGGAGAAGATTGCAGGCTTTAATCCCAGCAACAGTGTCCTTCAACTGACTCTGACTCTTAAATGCAACTTTACTTAGGAGGACATTTTCATGACCCCCTTTGGAGTAGACTTGACTCAACTACTGCTGTCTAGAAAACAATCTTTCATAAAGAACATTCCCTGGTGTCTAATAGACTATATATTTGAGACCCTCAGGAGTTGCTGGTTGTGCTATAAGTCAGATTTATATATGTCAAAATTCACATATATTACCGATATGTTTCTGGATGCTGTGTCCAGAAAAGTAGCGTTCATTGTACCCAGCCAGCAAGGGACCGTCCGGTTCATAGACACACCTCTTCCCTGAACCATGTCTGTTAGACAGAATGGACTGGAAGATGTGCCCCCCTGCGCCCCCCCACCGCTGACCCCTCAGCTTCTTCACCCTTGAGCCTGGATCAGTTGTATCCTGCATGAATGCCAGGTCCTCAAGAGCCTGACTGCGGGTGCAGGGACATGAAAACAGCCCCTTTGTCCACACAGCAGGGTCAGGCTCCTTCATTGCCCACACCTGGCACCTGATACGTGCATCCACGTCTGACCCTGCTGGTCCTGTCAAATCATACACCAGCTGACCTAACTTCCCCGTGATCCCTTTCATCTGCTGGGGCCTGTATCTGCCCCCAGGCCCAAAAAGGTTTTCTGGGGGGACAGTGGTCTCCTTGTGGGATGAGTTTCCATCTGTGTAGCCAATGAGAGCATTGTGGTATAGCCTCTGGCCAGGACCCCAGCGCATCTCCCCGTATCGCAGGAAGGCAAATGAGCGCACGCCATCCGTGGTCAGGATACACTGGAAAGTGTTAGTCTGAAAATGATAAATCAGAGCTGGTTCAGGTAACAAGGATAGTGAAAGTCCATATTTATACATTACATACAAGTTTATTTCCAGACATGATTGTTTCATTTCATGTTGACAATTTAAAGGGTCAAACGTTTTCTACTTTATTTTTGTGATTTGTTTTGTGAAACACACATGCATGGAAGAACTGAAGAAGCAGGTCACCTGCAGTAATACAATAGAGCTCATACGTGATCAGCAGTTAGAAAGAGAGGTATACAAAGACAACACCAACAGGACATGATGTAAGGATCCACATCAGTCTCAGTCATCACATCAAACTGACTAGTGTCCTATGACTTCAATCTAGCAAATACACATACAAATCTGGTGTAAACCCACTGAGCAAATAAATCACAAAAAAGAAATATATAATAATGTAATACCATATAATATTCTCCCATGGAAATTCTCTCTATTGGCCAGAACTGCAGGTGGTAAATAGTACTTCACATATGTGTAACCACTCTTTCTCTGTCAGGGTTATGTTTGCTTCCTCACTTGTACCAAAGTGTTACCTGTGCTGTAAATATCTGTAGAAACCTGTTAACTTCAATTTAGGGGTCTATTACGAATCAGCTATATTTGCTGCAATTTCCCCTGATTTTAGTCAATCAGTGCATCACTGACTACCACTACACTGTGACATAATTCCCACTCTATGAGAAAAACAGGATTTGACAAAGGACATTGCAAGGAGACATACAATAGACAGGTGGCAGCAGATATCACTACACTCTGCATTCAAGCCCTGTAGGTGAAACAGCCCCAAGGTGGCACCATAGTTAAACAAAAGAAAACGTTTCTTTGAGGAATTATTACTGAATGGCTTCTTTCTTTGAGCTGCAGTTGAAGGGCTCAGATTGCACATAACAATGGAATGCAAAGTAGGACAAAAATGCAAGCAAACAGTGCCACTCCCTGTTCCATCACACCTTTTAGTGAGACTAGTGCATATGGCACTTAAGGGACAGATAAGTTTCAAATGATGATGATAGTGATCTTATATTCTTATGGTGTGTTTTATCCCATAGCAACTGGCAATGTGAATTATTCCATGCAAGACATACATATTTAGTAACATATTGTTTGCAAATAATCATCAATACTGTGTACGAGGAGTGTACAAGTATACAAATAAGTATACAAACAAATGAGGAATTGTGTTTTTATAAGAGAGAGAGAAATCCTCTGAGCATAAGATAAGGTATCTCAAGAAAATAAAAGTATAAAAATCATGCCTGTTGAGCATTGCTTTTAACATGAAGCTGTCATTGATGATGTGTTGCAATATTTTTCTTAATTTTGGTGGCAATTTGATTTCAGAAAATAAATAATAAAAAGTAAGATACATTCATGTTTTGCAGCTTCTACTGTCCTTTCAAAGTTAAACAATCTTGTTACCTCTGAGTGGTTGATCTTCTGGTAGGAGACGGGCAACACATTGTCCCAGGTGATTTTGAGGATCCAGGAAGGAGTGAAGGGAGGCTTGTTTTTCCGCTCCTCAAACTTTGTCACTTCGTCTGCTGTACGATTGAACACTATCTGGGAGTAGACATCGGACATATCCAGCTCATGGTATTCCTAAAAGATTCAAAAAGAAAAGGAGTAGTAATATAAAGCACATGTTAATGACTAGATCTGACATCACATTTTACTTCACTCTTAAAAGCAAAGTCCTGTCTCATTTTGACTCCAGACATCGAACCTGATAGAGCAGGTGTCCGTCCCCGTGGGTGAGGTCAGCATCATCCCAAAATACCGCCAACAATGACACATTCATGTTGTCGGGGAAACCACTGGCCAAAGGAGCCGGGAGCAGGTACTGCTCATTCTCAGCGACTGATTGAAACTGGACAAGGCCATTATCAGAAAACTGAGAAAGGAAAGAGAAGATTGATATCAGACAGATGCCACTCAGCTTGATTATCATCAGAAATTCACTGCTAGTATGGCAGTAGTACTAGCAATATGTCTCTTTTATCTATTTTTAATTTCTTTTTGTCATTTAGTTGAAGGTGTGTGAATTACTGCTACACTACTTCACTGTACTGCAAACCCTGAGGCAAAGCATGTCAGCCCCATAGGGATCATATATTGTGTGGGTAATGCCATGCTGTCATCTGCACATTGTAGACTGCAGTAAAGCATGTGTAAGATATGTATTGCTAACACACTCATGAAGGTTCTCCAGCATTCTGTTATATTCTATTGAGCGTTTCTGTTACCTCTGCAAAGGAGGTTATGTTTGAACTTCTGTTTGAAAAATATTTCAAAACCTTGTTAAAAGAATTCAATTAGCTTGAAAGTTAGGTGATGGGTCAAGGAGGAAGTGATTCAGTTTTGGTACAGATCCAGGAAATTCTTAAAAGATATCTTGTGAGATGTGATATTTGGATTCAGATGCAAACTTTTCTCAATAGCCTCCAATATTCAAAAATAACAATTTTAGAGTATTATACAACCTTGGCAGAGATACACTTTCCTTCTACTGTCATAGATAAATGCACTTAGACACTCACATAAACCCTGTCATACAATTTTCCCATGAAGGGGAAACCCATTGGTGGTGTGATGTATGGGGAGTTTCCATCCTCTGTATCCATCTTTACTCCTTTATCACCAACGTCTGCGCCAAAGGGGTACAGGTTGCTCTCTATTGGGGAACACACACAATTAAGTGGCAAAACTAAAGATAACTACATCATATTGTCAAACTACAAGCTAATCTGTTCACGTGCTACCTTATGAAAAATTTGAAGTACCTTTTGAAAGTTGGAAAAAATGAAACATTCGGTTTGTAATAATCAGTTAGAAATTCAGAGCATAAACACAACAGGCCATGCTGTCACTCTGATCTCTTCCATGCCCTGTTGCCCCATCTGTAATCTAGCCTATTGCTGCCATCTTTGCTATTAAGATATAGGCTGTTATTACTATGACTATATTATGCAAATGTTTTGATGAAATTCACCATTTTCACTTCACCAACAGATGATAATTTTTGAAATGCAAGGTTGTAACCATTCCAAGAACACTTAAAGTTTTGACAGTCAGAGAAAGGTAATAAGTACTAAGACTAACTAATAATAATAATAATAATAATAATAATATAGACACAATGAGAAACACACAGGCACAGACATCTTGGTATGACTATCAAGAGAGGTGAAGAGGAAAAAGGCAAAGCCAACCCTGCTGCGTCATCATTCTGCACACTGTGCTGTTCTTGGGACAGGAACAGTTGTAAGACCCTTGCAGGTTGGTACAGGATGTTTGCTCAGGACATGCCGTTGGTGATACACACTCATCCAAGTCCACACATCCACCTTTTCCATGACCTTTGTCTTTGCTAGCATTCCAGCCCTGGCTGCAAGAGCATTTGAAACCTCCTACATGGTTGGAGCAGGTAGCAGCAGAGTGACACCCTCCATTTGTCTGCTGGCACTCATCAAAGTCTACACACAGTGGCCCAATACTTATGAAGCCAAGACTACACACACATACAAATGACCCTGGGGTGTTGTGGCAGTCAGCTTGAGGGTGGCACGGTTTGGTCAGGGCGACACACTCATCCACATCTTTGCACCATGAGCCATTTCCTGCAAAGCCCACAGGGCAGTGGCACGAAAAGGAGCCAAAGGTGTTCCAGCATTGTGCCAAGGGGTGGCATGGTGAATTCTCACATTCATTGGTGTCGATGCATGCCTGTTTTTCCTCATGGTATCCCAGTGGACAAGAACAGTTGTACGCTCCAGGCAGGTTAGTGCACACCTGGTCAAAGCGGCAGGTGGCATTGTCCTTGCATTCATCGATATCCTCACAGCCCAGGGTCACGGGTTTGTACCCAGGAGAGCACAGACAGAAGAAGGACCCCTCTGTGTTGTTGCATAATGAGTGCTCAGGGCAAGGGGTGCCATCTGGGTCGTGACACTCATCCACATCCTGACACTCTGTTCCATTCAGAATGAAGCCTTCATTGCAGGGGCAACGATAAGACCCAGGGATGTTGGTGCATGTAGAATGGGGCTGGCACACTGAAGAGTTGATTGAGTCTGAGCATTCATCTACATCCATGCACTCTGTCCCATTACTCCAGAATCCTTTGATGCACTCACAGTAATATGAGCCGATAGCATTCATGCATGTGCCATTGGTGCAAAGCTGCCTCAACTCGCTGCATTCATCAATGTCCACACACAAGTCATTCATGCTGGAAAACCCGACCTCGCAAACACACAGATAGCTTCCATTGGTGTTGATGCACATGCTATGCTCAGGGCATGTAGAGTTGATAAGGCACTCATTGATATCCTCACAGCTCGTGTTGTTGCCTTGGTAACCCTGCCAGCACTCACAGACAAAAGATCCACCTATGTTTAGGCAATAGGAGAAATTAGGGCACTGGATGAGGCCAAGGGAGCACTCATCTATGTCCAAACACAGGGAGCTGTTGCCTGAGAAGCCTAGGTCACAGACACATTCATAGCTCCCCTCTGTGTTAGTACAGGCACTGTTCTCAGGGCAGGTGAAATTCCCCACCTCACATTCATCCAAATCCTGGCAATATGTCCCATTGCCTTGAAACCCTTCCCAGCAGTCACAAGTGTAAGAGCCATTTGTGTTGAAGCAGGAGGAAAAGACAGGGCAGGTTTGATTTTGTGATTGGTCACATTCATCCACATCCCAGCATTCGGTGCCACTTCCTTCATAACCACCTAGGCATTGGCAGTAGAAGGAACCTCGATGTAGGTGGCATGTGGCGAGTGGATGGCAGACACTACCAGCATTCAGGCAAGCATCTTCACCCATGCATGTGCCCTCATCGTACACCGCATTTAAGATACATGAACATGTGTAGGAACCAGGGGTGTTGCTGCACGTCATGTTCCTGCCACAGGCTGTGGTCAGCTGGCATTCATCCACATCCTCACAAACAAAGCCATCACCCTGGTATCCATCCTGGCACTGGCAGGTGTAGGACCCATTTGTGTTACGGCACAAAGCCTGGGCACTGCAGTTGTGTGGCCCAGTGGTGTTCTGCTCGCATTCGTTGACATCCTGGCAGTCAAAGCCATTGCCCTCCATGCCAGGTGGACAGGCACAGGAGAAAGATCCAGGTGTGTTAGTGCAGCTGGCAACCAGATGACATCCTCCATTTTGGTCTTGGCACTCATCAAAGTCTATAATTTATCCAAAATGGGACATTGTCAGGGAAACAGCCCCAAATGGTGCTAAAAGAAAGCTCACAGGAGAGTCCACTTATGGGGGAGAACAACTGGTGCAATGGATGTTTATAATGAGGAAGTGATACTTACCGGAGCAGTTCTTCCCGTCACCTGTGAAGCCACTAAGACAGAAGCAGGAATGACTGCCCACTGTGTTGACACACTGGGCAAACTCACTGCACTCCTGCTGCCCTGTCTCACACTCATTCACATCTGGAAAGGTGATGGACAAATGAGGAGTGAGGTTGGGAGAAAGAGAGAGAGATGATTGAGCTTTACAGCATCCCATTAGACACAGCACATTATCAAAATTCATGATTTTTGTCTGTTGTTAAAGACATTTTTTCTAGTTTTACATGTGGTCATCATGGTCCAATTAATGGTATTGTGTCTTTATTTTACTGAAAATTGTTACAGAAGATAATTCTGATACAGAAGATAATTTTCATGTTTTCTAACAGAAAAAAAAACTGATGTTATTCCCTGCATCTTGACATTTCAATTATTTTCTTTACTTGCCTTGAACTTACTTTTTGCTTAAAACTATAATTATTATTTGTACTAAATGTTACAAGGATAAGGGATAATTTCCTGTAATATTTTGTATATTCAGTGCATTTGATGAATTATTCTGTCAAATAGGTCCAGATAATCATAGCCAAAAAAATCAGATTGTCATTGCTTCCCTTCATGTGAATCTCTGAACAAATCAGATACGTAGGAAACGATTCAGAGTCTGCAATCAGACAAAGCTAACCACACTTTCTGGACATATTTGAAAAAAAGAATATAATAACAGTTTTTTACCGAAACATTGTGTTCCATTGAGACTGTAGCCTTTCTTGCAGACACAGGAAAAGGATCCTGGGATATTGATACACTCAGTTTCTTTTTCAGGACAAACGTTGTCCTTCTGGCACTCATCTATGTCGGAGCAAATCAGCCCATCACCCACGTAACCCAGGTCACACACACACTGGTATCCAGCGGGTGAATGGTGGCACAGACCATGATTGTGGCAGGCAGGGTCACACAATTGACTGGGTGGCACACAAGTGTCATTTAAGGCCACTGTACCATTCAAACATGAGCAGACATGAGCACCAGGGGAGTTGATGCACTTTGAAAAGGCTGGGCAACTGGTATCAGAGAGGTTGCACTCATCCATGTCCTCACAGGAGAAGCCATCACCTTTGAAGCCCAGCTGGCAGGAACAAAAGAAATCCCCCATGAAGTTGGTGCATAGTGCCCATGGGTGGCATGTACCCTCTCTGGAACACTCATCTATATCTTCACACTGGCTGCCATTTGCTGTAAAACCACGCTTACAGGTACAAGTGTGTGACCCAATGGTGTTGAGGCAAGTGGCATTGACGTGGCAAGGGTTGTCTTTACACTCATCCATATCAACACAGTCCATATTGCTGGCAGGGCGGTAGTAACCCAGCCGACAGGGACACTCAAATGACCCGTCAATGTTCTTGCACTCTTCATTCACTCCACATGGATTGTTCAGTTCCTGACACTCATTTATATCTTGACAAAGAGTCTTGTTAACCAAGATGAAGCCTGATTCGCAGAGGCAAGAGAAGGAACCTTGGTTGTTGAGACATGTAGCTTTGTTTCTGCAACCTCCATTATCCACCAAACATTCGTTCACATCATCGCACTGGATTGCCCCATCTCCAGAATAACCCACCTGACAGGTGCAGTTAAAGGAGCCAGGAAGGTTAATGCAAAGGGCACTGGAGTGGCACTGCTTAAGCAGTGAGCACTCATCCACATCCACACAGGTGAAGCCATCTCCCCTGTAACCTGCTGCACACTGGCAAGAGAAGGAGCCGGGTGAATTTGTGCAGGTTGCGAAGGGGCTGCAGCGGCCTGCAACACACTCATCTAGGTCATGGCACTTGGAGTTATTAAAGATGAATCCGCTGCCACAGTCACAGTAATAGGACCCACCAGTGTTGACACAGGTGGTGGTAGAAGGACAGATGTTGGGTGTTGCACACTCATTAATGTCTTCACAGAGTCGGCCATCTCCTACAAAACCTCCCAGACAGGAGCACTCATAACCCCCCAGTCTGTTGATACAAGCAGCATTGGGGTCGCATTGATTGTCTTCACTGCATTCATTTATGTCTGCACACGTCAGTCCATTTCCTACAAAACCGCTGTTGCAGGTACACTGATATGACCCCATGATGTTCGTGCAGTCTGCATATAGACTGCAGATGTTGCTTGCACATTCATCAATGTCCACACAGCTCTGCCCATTACTTTCAAAGCCATTGCTGCACGTGCAGCGGTAACTGCCAGGCAGATTTTTACAACCTTTGTAGCCAAGTGAAGAAGAACACACATAGGGAGTCTCTGAACATTCATCTATGTCAAGACACAGGTAGTTTCCATTGCCTTTATAGCCAGCATTACAGGTACAAACATAGGACCCAGGGTTGTTGGTGCAGGTGGCGTTCCAATGGCAGATCCCTTGGTTAGTGCATTCATTAACATCTGTACACTGGAAGCCATTACCCCTGAAGCCAACTTTACACTGGCACTGTCGCCCACCCTCATGGTTAGTACAGAGGGCACTGGCATGGCAACCCCCATTTTCTTTTTGGCACTCGTCGATGTCCTGGCAGTTGGTGCCATCCCCAATGTATCCATTGAGGCAGACACAGGTGTAGCTGCCCAGGGTGTTGTTGCAGCGGGCCCTTGGGTGACAGCCGTGCAGGCCACTGAGACATTCATCAATGTCACTGCACAGCAGACCATCACCCTGGTAGCCCATGCGGCACACACAGGTGAAGTTGTTTTTGACCTTCAGACACTCAGCCTGAGGGTGGCACTTGCTGCCTGCTGCCTCGCAGTCCCTCAGGTCAGCAACTGGGAAGGACAAGGAGAGAATGAGCCTGAGAAATACAGAACCTGATCATGTGTCACCTTTTAAATATGTTTAGGCAACATTTGTAAATTGGTGTCTACTGTCTGTGAGTTGGGTAAAAACAGCAATAATTTTTTCGATGAAGGTAAGATACCTGCACAGCAGAATTCCAGAACTGCAAATAGACTTATCAGACACAGGAGTGGAAACCTGTGAGGACAAAGGAAAGAAAATCATAAGAACCAGCCATAATCCTTTAGAGTAATATATCTCTCCATTTAGTCTGAAATTTATCCAGCTCTGTTCCGCTGTGTTGATTCGACCTAATTGCAAAGTATGTGTTACCTTTCTTACTGTACTTGTTTCCACAGCCTACTTTCATCCCACTGAACAATGACCGGGTGTCTATTGTTACAGTTGGTGTAATACTGTTAAACCTGTTGACTTATTCTGACTCACCCCAAAGAGGTCATACGCTGAAACTCAGAAAGAAAAAAATTTTTTATTGAGCTAAGGTAGCATTGTGAAGTGTTGTGAAGTGACCACAGACTTGAACACACTGTGGGACTCTCTGGATTTAAGGTCTTATCATATGACTTAAGAACACTGCATAAACTGACTAGTGTATTTTTTCAGCTCTTACTCAGAAGTTTGAGAACTGTGTTTTGGGTTAAATCATGTAATACACCGGAGGGCGCTGGTTTTAAAAGTTGTTTTCCCAATCTTCATAAATGCAATTTTTTCTATTATTTCCAGCTGCGACATTTTGCAAAAACGCACACAACATCATTCCCACAGATACCGACTCCCAGCAGGATGGACCTGGCTCTCAAAGCTAAAACCCTGTTAAAGGGCCATATCTCCTACTTTTATAATTTACTGTCTTCAACCAGTGAATCCATTCTACATAAGATTAAGACGAATTGGGAGTCAGACCTCCAACTGAGTTTCTCTGAGACATTCTGGGAGAGGGCTATAGGTGCTGTTAATTCGTCATCCAGCCGTGCTAGACTCCCACTAATACAGTTTAAAGTCTTCCATGAGCTGCATTATAGTAAAGAGAAACTGTCACTGTCACCTTACTCACATGTTCTGGGCATGCTCTAAGTTGTCTGAATTTTGGCAACGATTTTTCAAAACAATTTCGCATATACTGGGCATAAATCTGACTCCAACTCCACATATTGCTATTTCATGTTCATTTAAGTTCACTGAATGTTTAAAAAAGAAAAGAAATTATATTCATTGTATGTATTTTATGACTGTATCTGGCGTTTTACAAATCAAGTTATTTAAAAAAAAAAAAAAAAATGTTTTCCCACAATGCACAGGTCTGTCACCTCAGTATTTTCACAATGGCTGAAAAAAAAGTAGCCGCTCTGAATTATGAGAATAATGACAAAAATCTCTGTTTGTTCTGTTTAGGTTACCCTTTAAATGTCAATATCCTCTCCAGGCCATGCAGGACTATTGTCTGTGTGTCAGGAGAAGGCTCTAGATGGACAGTGAGAGTAGTGAGGCAGACCTCCATTACATAAATGCAGAAGTGTGTACTGTAAATTATATTAAGCCTCCCTGAGGAACTGCAACTAGGACAGAAATGGGTATGACAGCTGCCATAAAGTCCATCACCATCTGCAACACTTATAGCCTGAAGACAGAATTTGAGATGTGAGGAAGTGTTTACAGTTTGATACATTAAAGTACACCAGGAGAGTCAATCTATCTCTGAAAGCACTGATCTATATAACACTCTATAACACTGGGCTTTTCCCTTAACTGAGCTAATCTATTATTCATTCTCTACCTGTAGGTGTGAATATATTCTTTACATTTAATTCTATTTTACTGCAACAAAGTAGTTTATTAGTAGTAACATTTTGGGAAATAAGCTTTTTTGTTTTCTGTTCACTTGTTAGATGAGAGGATTAATAGTGCTCTCATAGCTGTCCATTAAATATGAAGCTAGCTGGTTAGCCTAACTTAGCATAAAGAGAGTGAACAGTGAGAAAAAGCCTGGCTCTGTCCAACGGTGCCTAAAAACATTTTGACTACCAAAAAGGCTAAGGCTTTCTACTTAATATCTTGTGGTTTGTTTGTTTAATATGTGCAAAAACCATGTAAAAATGACCATTTGTGGTTCCATAGTGACACCCTGGCTTCTTTGCTGAAATCACTACACCCACGCCAAAAAACGGTCATAAGAGACAACTTTCCACAAATGATTTTGTTTTTGCTTTTCGATTTAATATACATTCAGCCAGTGATTAAAGAAGAAAGATATAATGTGTTAATTGGATAAAAGCATCTGCCAAATGACTAATTGCTAATAATGAGCTTTAAAAGTGCCAATGGGTGGATTTCACTTCGGACAGAGCCAGGCTAAATGTTTCCCACAGTTTCCCGTCTTTGTGCTAAGATAAGCTAACCATCTGCTGGGAGTAGCATTACCTTTAACAGAAAAGTGTAAGAATGGCATTGATCTTCTCATATAACTCTCTGCTCTGTATTTCCCAAAAGGTTGAGCTATTCTTTTATTATCCAAGACTAACTTTTGCTCTGTTAGAGTTATATCTTAAGTTGACTTTAGTCAGGAAGTTCGCCCTCCGCCTCAGAGAGAGTAGTGTGGTCAACATTTAGACATACTGGTCCAACCTGCATCCATCTGCTCCTGTCTAAAGTTCGTGGCAGCATCGTCAGTGTTTATGCTTGATTTTACATGCTTAGCCGTATCCCTGTGCAGTTATTACATAAATGAAGTTTATAAGGAGTTGTGTGTTGGTTTACCTTTGCTAGCTTTCTTTGGTTATTTTATTGCATTTTATTTCTTATCTACCTCATTTGTCTTTGTGTATATACGACTTGGCGGCTGTAGCTACGGTTTCCCTTTGGGTTGAATACTGTACTCTATCTGTTTTTTTAATTTTAATCATTAATTAATAAACCCACTCTATGCCTAAATATCTGACTGCCATTTTGGCCAGGCCTTCATTGCACATCAGTGAATTAAGTTTGACTAATTAATAAATAAATGCCAGCAGTAAATAGAGGAAATTAAAAAACAATTAATTCCTGGCAATTTAGTACCAGTATAATAATAAATAGAGGTTTAAGAAAAATACATTTACAAATGAGCAAACTGGTTATGAGATAGAAGAAATCAAAGGCATTTGTACATAACAATTGTTCATAAGAATTAAAACCTTAATAACTTCAAGCAATAAAAACTACAACATGGTAAACATGGATTAATAAAATCATACAAGTGAGACAATAACACAGGTGTTTCAGGTTAAACTTTACACAGAGTTATACATCATGAACTGACCTGTATAGTAGTTAATCAATCCTTTACATGCGACTGAAGCCTTTAAGCTTTAATCATCCAAAAATTGAAACGATTCATGGTAACTACACTAATAAATCGTGGTAACTGTAAAGAACCTTAACAGTCTTCGTTAGAAGCAGAAAGAAAACATACGGTTACAGAGATTTTCACTCACCGCATATTTCCCGTCTCCTGGTGGTCTTTGAGTCTTTCGTGAATGAGAAGGTGTGAACTCCCCTTCTCTGGGTCGCTCCTTCTCTTCGTCCTTCTCGGCAGTGTCCAACCTCTGTCGTCAAACGGCGTCTTCCGCTTCCTCCTCCTCCACCTCTGTCTTGATTCCACCACCCCTGGGACTGGGGACAATGGCCCACCTCAGCATGCCATGCACTGCCCTGACATCTTAAACCTCTGGGAAGGGGAACACCCATATTCCCCTGCTTAGGTGTCAGCTCTTGCACAATAAGTGGACGAGTCCCCTGAGGCCTTTGTTTGTCCTCCTCGCTGTAGACAAGAAAGCAGGACACCAAAATAACTTTCATCGACCTGCTCATCAGGGGAGAGAGGGATTTGGAGCCTTGTATTTTCCTGTTTGACTCTATTGCATTTGATACAGACATCAATTTGTATCAAAGATGTGTGTTAAAAACATGTGGATCATGTTACAATCACTATTGAAACCAGTGTACTCACTTGAGAGGTCATACCACTTTTTTCATGAGCCACCAAACTGTCACGAGGTGCATGTCTTTAAACTCTATTTGGTAAACGTAGCTGGATATTATTACAGCTGAAATGTGAGCTGATCTGACTCCTACATTCTCTGCAATGATTGGTATTCACTGCATTATCATACCTGACAAATCCCATTCATAAGGCACGAACATAAGATAAAACAAACCAACATGCCTCGTTTGAAATATTTGATCCACTTCTGCTGTTATTCCAATGCAAATTCCACTATCAGATTTCATTAGATCCTGGCAACTTTTCAAGCGGTGACATTGTGTACCTGCCTGTACAGTATATGACACACACAGTCATAAACCCTTGGCAGCAGTTTCTGGACCAATACAGATTATGAGCTGTGACCACAGGTGGGAAAAGTGGGACCATTTTTATGGTCTGTTGTAAAGATTTATGTATCAGATCACTTGGGCCTGTACAGTTCTTCACCTTTGTTACTCTATATTGCTTATCATCTGCTGTGGCTGTAACAAGCACAGTTTCGATTCAGCACAGATCAAGGTCATGCTGACCGTCAAAGCAGCTAAACAACTTTCTACGCTATCCCAGTGAAACAAAGTGTCATGGAGGCTCTGTCTCCTGCCTTCCCAGGTGGAATTAGCAGCGACAAAGATGGCAGAGCAACACGGAAAATGATTCATTCCGTTTCTACAAGACAGAGACTCTGCTGGCAGCTCTGTTTTAAGGTGCTGGAAGATCGGCTTTTGGAATAGGCATGTCGAGTCTTAACACAATGACTAATGACTATTTAGTATGTTAAGAAAAAACCCCACAATATATATATTTTTGTTTGTTTATTTGTTTTTCTTGTTAGAAGTAGAAAAACAAAATTTGCTGTGGAAGCTGTCAAGACATGTTGCTACCTATGAAAAATTTTTGATTTCATATATTTATACCTTAATTGATACACAAATTTGATTTTCTTTCAAAATGCAAAAAAATCAATATCAATCACAATCTTAAAATCACTTCAACAATTAATTCACATAATAAATATCAGATTTATACTGGCTCAAAGCAAAATTCTTCTTCCTCTTCTTCTTCTTCTTCTTCTTCTTCTTCTTAGTATTATTATTATTATTATTATCACTGACACTGATTTTTTCTGAATCCACTGGTACTAAGCATTTGATCTAACTCTCTGTATGATACTAGGTTTAGTCATTTGCCACACGTGGTTACTCATTTTAGGAACTTTCACAAAAACTCTGTGGAGATGCAGGTTCCTATGATCACATGTTTAAAAAGCACAAAGTAACAACCAGATGAACTCAAGTAGAAATTAATTTTCAACGTCATCTACTGATACAGGCATGTGTTGCCAGCTTCTTCATGCTAATTTCTGTATGATTCCAATAATTTTGATCATTTCATAGTCAAAATCGCTGACTTTTTGCAGGGGAGAGACGCCAGGGGAGGCAGCGACCAGGTGAGTCTCACCCGGGATTGCTCAATCCCTCACAAACTGGGTTGAGCGCATGCATTTGGCACGTGCCTGCTGCTATCTCTCTGTCTGTCACCAATAGAATGTTTGCAGACAATTTAATTATATGCCTCGATTTTAGTTGCTGATCTGACATGAAACCGCATGAACCCATGAAGCAGTAGGAGAGGCCATCAGTACTTCTGTCTCACTGAGGGGGGCGTGCGTGAGCCCACAGTTTCGTGTTTGTTTATGCTGTTGTTGACCTACGCAGAGACGCCAAGGGCCAATACAATAGATAAAAAAATAAAATAAAATAAATCAGAAACTCGGGCGCCCCGTAGCGCAGTTGACAGGTGTATTGAGGCTGTCAGTCCTCTGCAGTGGCCACAGGTTCGACTCCCACCTGCGGCTCATCCGCTACGTGTCGTCCCCTCTCTCTGCCCCCCCCCCCCCCCCCCAAAAAAAAAAAAATAAAAATCAGAAAGTCAAGAGCAGTCTTTTTTTTTTTTCTTGCTCTGATTCTACAGCTGTCTGTGCTAAAAAAAAAAAAAAAAAAAGTTAATTTCGACTTTAAATAAAATATTCCTTTCTTTTTCTTGTTATCCTTTTGTTGAATAGTCTGCATTAAAAATTGGCCAAAGCATCAGAATAAAAAGCTTTTAAAAACTACTGAATATTTCAATTAAGGTTTTAAATTCACGTATTTGTGAGCTCCTTTCTGAGTCTTTCTCATCCTGGGCATTACGCGTGAATATGGCCCCCTTCCTCATAGACCGTCTGGGAAATTCTCTGTGCTGGCCAAGACCACCTCTGCTAAATTACACCCAGGCTTTTGTACAAGCATTCCTCTTCCTTTATTAAAATATCAATCCATGGAGCTATGTGTTCACTCTGCAGAGCATGTTCTCTTCCTTTTTCTGTATTTGATCCCTGACTGACACCAGCTATTAATGATTAAGGATAGAAGTATCGGGGGCTCTGTTTGTGGGAATATTTCTCAGACAGATCATCTCTATGATAACTGAGACTCTGCTGTGTCATCAAACAGAGCATGACTCACAACACCTGACAAGTGTTTTCCCAGCCTCTGGTTTCTGTCATGTAAGATACCTGTTTGGACAGTTGATGATGTCGTCATGTCACAGTGTTTCTCAGTTTGTTAGAAACAAGACACAGTACCTATTTAGACTCATTTACTTCAACACTTAGCACATTTTGAGGTATTTTAGGTGTGCTCATGTGAACAAGAACATACAACTGTGGATATATGATGTTTGTCTGAGGGAAGACTGCAAAGTGCTAAAAAAACACAACATGCAATTGTCATTCAGTATTATTATAATAGTACGATACAATATATTGGGAATATATGATTACAATAAACCATCTAAAGTGATAGATTACATCCTACAGGTGTATCAAAGAGGTACAACAGAACAACACCTTAAATCCTCTGTGAAACAGGGTCACACTAGGCCTGTGATTTGAGTTTTTATGAGTTAAATTAAGAGTTCTTAGGAGTTGTTAATATTGATAGGAGTTATTAATATTGATAGTTTGAGACTGAATGACAACCCTTTGTGTTTCTCTGCTTATAGGCTCATGTGAGACTATGAAATGGAAAACATTTGGTACAATAGAATATATAAAGACCATTACATATCAAAAACCGCTATAAACTGTAATAATTAACATCTTGCAGGAATATAATAGTGGCTCTCAAGGTATAAAGGTCAATATGAACCACAATGTACACAGAGTATAAAATACTTTCACAGTATTTGAGGCAGAGTACGGTTTGTAGAAAATGAACCACAAAAGTCATGTCTGCTTGAGAGAAATGTGGAGATTTTCTGTCTGTTAGGGTCTAATTTAGTCAAAGGTGTTTCAGAAAATTAAAAGTATTCAGATTTACTCATGTGCTGAAAGAATGACACACGTAAACAGAGACAGAAAGAGTGGCCCAATATGGTCATTCCGGAAAATAGGTGCGTTTGGCGAGCCACTCCTCCTTCTCTTCCTTGACTATTCAAATTAGAGCGACGTCATGAGACTGTTTGTCTTATAAATGTAGTGCATAACAGCTCGCAATCAGTTCGCCACAACAACCACAAGGGAGATAATCGACAAACAGCTCTTCACAGGAACTTCTTTTTACCTGTGCGCACGCGCTCGTTGAGCTTCTCTCGGAACAGGTTTGACAGGACACGCCCGCGAGGAGAAAAAGGAAGCCTTACCTGCTCGGACGCCATTCTTTACTCAGTCTTTGGTCTCTTTTGACGACAGACGGATAGAAAGCCATTAAGGGAAACTTTTGGTCATTAATTCGTATTTAGGTTTTCTGAATTTCATCATGAACCTCTGGATTGTTCTCGTGCTCGCTGCCCTCGCGGCTGGAGCCTCAGCGCAAAGCTGTAAGTAGTTTGATTTGTTCAACTTTATTAGGCTGAAAATGAAATACAACGCAGTTTGAGCCCGCTCACATCGCTTAATTGTGACTCTGTAATATTTTCATTTCAAGAGGCTTTCTCAGGACTTATATAGCCTCAGTTAGAGAACAAATTCATTGAATATATTACGTTTTATGTGGCGTGTTTCTAATGACCTTTCTTTGCCTTCAGTGTAATGTTTGGTCGTATAAAGTGACTTTATCAGCAGTGAGAGCTGGAGAAATGTGATTGGAAACGCAGGTAGTTTGGTTGTGGAGGGGGGGTTGGGAGGCATTGTCCTGCTCTCTGGGGACTTGGCTGTTTGGAGAAACCAACGCCCAGGTGTTGGATAAACCTGCTAGTCTACCTGCCGCTTTGTTTATAGTGCTGGCTAACACACACATAGATCCTCTGTGAAACAGGGTTTCTCTAGGCCTGCGATACATCTGAGTGTTTAGTCTTAAGAGCTATTGTCAGACACAATCACAGTGTAGTGTTTATTATAAAAAATATATATATCTAGTAGACTACATATGTGCAACTTTTAGTGATATTTAACTTGACATGCACTGAGATTGAAGAGTCCTTGTTTGGAGTTTCTGACATAATAGTTTAACATTGATAGCTTTGACTTTTTTTCAGTCTGAATGACAAACAACCGATGTGTTTCTCTGCTTAGGCACATGTGATACTTTGAAGTGGGCTGTCTGTGAAGAATCTCCATGCAAGTGTGAAATTTCTGTCGCCGCCAACGAGAAACAACAGCTGACATGCAGCGAATGTGAGTATAAGACGAGTGCTGTAATCCAGCCTGTTAACCAGCTCCCTGCAGCCTTCCTTTTTGCAGGTTGTCCTTTTCTCACCTCATGACGTGCCTTTTTGTTTCACCCCCAGTGATCCCTAAGTGCTTCTTGATGAAGGCTGAGATGTACAGAGCTAAAAAGGGCCTAGAGACCCGTACAATTGGAGGAAAGCCGGTGGAGGATGCCTTCGTGGACAACGATGGCATCTATGACCCCGACTGTGAGAATGATGGCAAATTCAAGGCCAAGCAGTGCAACAACACAGAGGAGTGCTGGTGCGTCAACAGTGCCGGCGTTCGTCGAACTGACAAGGGAGACAAGAACCTCAAGTGTGAGAAGCTTGTGGAGACCTAGTAAGTATTTGACCCTGAGCAGTGTGGAGGACTGGTTTTTAGGATGAACATTTCCAATGTTCAGTGCTGAAACGTTTCTACTTTTTTTGTCTCTTTTCTCCAGCTGGGTCCGTCTTCAGCTGACACACAAACCAGCGAAGGCTGACGTGGATGCCAGCAAGTTGAAGGTGTAAGTGTATTTAACAGCCCCCATTTATATGTCAAGTACTATTATATTCTTATTTTGCTATTTAAAAAATAACATCAAGCTTCAAGATTTCATAATTGTAATATCTTGCCTTAATGCAGTGCCATCGCAGAAGCCATTAACAAACGTTACAAGTTCAACAAGGACTTGGTGGACAATGTCGAGGTGAGTGGGGGGGGGGGGGGGGTGCATTTTTTAATGTCACTTAATGAAGTATTTAATTTTCAGAACGGCATGACAAAAGTAGCCAACTAACAGAGTTTCCTGTCTGTCATCCTGCAGTATGACCCCAAGGCCCGCCTGATTGTGGTGGATGTGAAGAAGCAAAAAGGAGAGCGCCAGACTGACCTGGCTAATATGGCCTACTACATGGAGAAAGATGTATGTTGAAACTATAACTATGTGTCATTTAAAAAAAAAAAATAGTTTGGACTGTCCCTGTCATGTGTCATAACCCCCTCTTCTCCTGCAGGTGAAGGTGCTGCCCCTGTTCAAGAGCCAAGAGAAGTTTGAGCCAACTGTAGGCAGCGAGAAGCTGGAGATGGAGAAAATCCTGGTGTACTATGTTGATGAGGAGGCCCCGACTTTCACCATGAAGAACCTGTCTGGTGGCATCATCGCTGTCATCGTGGTGGTGGTGTTGGCTGTGGTTGCTGGCTTGCTGGTCCTGGTGAGTGCATCTGTCTGCCTAACATGTCGTTCACGTTGATTAGGCGTTTTTTCTTTGAGCTTCGAGTCTGACTCCCTGTTTTCTATTTTTGTGTGTAGTTCTTCGCCAGGAAGCGAAGTCAGCGGTACAACAAAGCTCAGGTGAGATGAACTTCCTCTAACTTTTCTTTTGTAAGCCAGGCAGTCTGCTTAAAAGCTGGTCTTCACACCACAGAATTTCTGTTTAACAACCTTTTTTCCCCCCCTTTTTATAATCCAGCAAAGGGAGATGGAGGCCATGTAAAGTCTTCAATGCAGCGGGAGGCTCTGAAGAGTCGTCGTGTACATCACCTTTGGATCTTATTTGCAGTGGGAGTGTGCCATTTTCACCATTTTACTTGAGGAATGCAAATTGTAAAGGAACAATCACTTGCTTTTTTTTTTTTTTTTTTTTAAATGTTGTTGGCACTACTGGTACGGCCATTTATTTATAAATTGTGTAAAGGCTTAAAGCATCATCAAAACTGTATGCCATAAAGAACTTTAAACTACTCCTGGCACCTGCTCCGTTTTAATGTTCGAACTTGTTGAATGGTTTAAACTCAATGTCATAGACTGTACAGTTTTCTTACACGTGTGTGTGTTTGTGTTCGTTGGATCATTTTTAATAAAAAATATGTTTTAAAAGACTCTGAGTTGCAGTGGGTTTTGTTTGTGACTTGGTATCTTAGTCATAGTGGAAAAGTACAGCACATATGGGGGAAGGGAACAAGCTCCAGGACGCAGCTATGGCCACCACTTTGCATGTGATCATGTTGCTCTTGTTTGACACAGAATGGGTTCAAAGAGGTGTTTCTGATACTCAGATCTCATGACATCAACAAACTTCAAACCTTTGTCTCATGTAAGATGGCCGCTGATTGTAATAAGCCTTTTGTTTACATGGGGAAGGTGAAATGGAGGTGTTCTACCTCGATGAGTTCCTGAATGGGTGTGGCAGCCCTGTTTTGAATGTGATTCTGTCCTGGAATTGTTTCTTTGATGGAAACTTTCATCCCTTCCTGGGTCACTTGTAGCATGAACTATCCTTGTCGGCAAATGCAGATAATTCCTCCTCAACCTGCACTAAGGTGCAGCAGTTTATAGGTTGAGCTGAGACTGTGGATTATGAGGGTTTCATGTGTTGGTGATACTGGCTGGCTATATGACAACACCTGTTAGTGTAAATGGAGGTGATTAGTCATTTCTGGCCGTATCTCTGAAACTGTGACATCGCGTTGAACCTGTCAGTCAGGTTCTGACTCATTCATAGATGGACACACGTAGTATGCACACAACAAACAGGAGAAAGAGTTTAAAGTAGTTTGGTCTGACTGCCTTTCTTGTGTGTTGCCTTCTGTCTGTCAGGGCACTTTGTAAACTCAGTTTTTAAAGTGCTGTGTAAATACAGTTATTACTAAGGGGGCTCAAAGCAACACTGCAGGAGATTTTATTCAAAAGCTGAGTGACAAGTCAAAGTCCAGTAGAGTAAAGCTGCAGAGATCCTCTAAATGAGCAAAGAAGCAAAGAGCGTGAGGTGGGAGTTTATTGCACAACAGTCTGGAAACGGGTTAGTTGTGTTGCACTGAACAGAAATGCAGGTGAAACCGTGGAGGTAACATTCCCTGGGTGTCCTGTCACAACACGATCACAGTGTTCAGTGTTTTGTGAGGCTGTGCTCGAGCTGGAGGCAGTCCCTGTTTAACTTTCATGTGACAATGAAGCCCGACTGAAGGTTAAGTCTTCATTTTTCAGGTGACACAAAGGGAGCACAGTGTTAAAAACAGCTGTCAACAGCCTGCTAACTCTGACTCTGTGCATTTTACATGTTAACTTTACATTAGACATGTTTAAGACGGCGGGGTGTTACAATTAATCATTTGTCTATTAGCTCTTAGTTACTTTGCCGCACCTACTTTTTCTCCCCCTTGAGCCCCCGCCTCCTTTTGTCTCCATAGCAACACCACCACAAAAGCATGTCTGTAACTAGTTCAGACAGGTTGGGTATCATATATCCTCCACCACCCCTCCCCCCTTCTTTCTCTCTCTCTTCTGTGAAACAGTACAGGAATGAAGGTGTGTCCCTTGCTGTCAGGCACCTGTTGCAGGTATCAGCACGTCAGTCACATTTGCACCAATGAGGAAGCTGGATGGCAGTTTCTTTTTAACAGAAACTGTAGGAAGAGGAAGTGGGAATAAACAAGGGTCCAATTGATTTTGGTGGATTGGGACATCTTCCCAGAGTTGATGCGTTATCTATACAAAAATGGCTGAAAAAGCAGGCTGTCTCAGGGATTCTACACGCTCAGTCACACCACCAACTTGTTTGCCATAGTTCAGTTTATTCAAGCATTAGACTTGTACAATAATTAAAACACTTTTTCCAAGGATGATTATTTTATATGACAAATAAATATAACACCTGACAATACTCGCTTTATACAGGCTTAAGATAACACTGGGAGGGAATATCATCTTTTTAAAGTACCTTACATTAAAAAATGTCCTTTTTTTCCAGTTTATCTTTAGGTTACATCTATCTGATCCCGTTGCTTTGTTAAAATGCCTTTATATTCTGTGACACACTAAGAATAAAACACAACAGGTATCAGTGTAGTTCTCCTTAAACCCTTTCAGCAATCATCATCTATTTCCACTAACCTGTTCTTTCAGCATTTACCACATCCTCTTACCATCTTCCTCTAAATCAACATATATAAACACAGGGCTGATCCACCGTCTTATACCCTACCTCTACATTACTGCTCTTAGCACTATCATTTAACTACAAAGGTTTGCACATGACTAAAGTTCCACCACTCTTCTGGCTATTCAATAACTAAGAGCACACAGGGTCCAAACTGGCTTCCTCTTATAAACTCACAGCCACAGCCACCTCACCCAGTCCACAGCTAATCAGTCACACCTACTGCATTTGAACAGGATGCATAAAACATGGACATTTTCACTGGATTTGGTTCATGCACTTTTTGAACTGGTTTCTCCGGCTGTAGTCTGGTTACCTGTTATTGCCTCCTGCTTTCATCATAGTGTTCAGTATCCTTCATTATACAACAAGATCTAACACTGAAAGGGTTCTCGTTCCTGGTAGAGTTATTGAGCCCTACAGGAGGACAGAAAGAGATGCAAAAATACCCTTTATATGATCCCTTAACAAAGCGTCATTACCGCTTTTACATTGTGGATAACTGTGCATTATCTTTTAAGGTGGCGAAACAAAAATGACTTTGGTTACAAAAAGAAATGTACCACACAGCAAGGATAGATTAATGAGACGTTTCAGAGTGCTTGCTCAGTCTGTCAATAAATACTGTTGACTTTTTCTCTTTGGAGCCAGCACATAAAAGCAGCACATTCATCAGGAAGAGAGAAAATGTACCAGGGAGAATGTTAAACAAAGCCTCTTCGTTATTGTCTCGACACCTTTGTACCTATGAACAGTCACAGATTGCGGCTCCAGTTTCAGACCCATATGTTGTCTGAGGGAGACACTGAGTCACCTTTCAGGAGTGAACTGCTTAAAATTAAAGGACGCCAACTTCCTGTACGATGTAAAATGTTTTAACCTCAGTTGGTCAATGATATCAAATGATACTAAACATGATGGTGGACGGAGCGCCTGTGGCTCAGAGAGACAGTGTTTGCCTCTTCCAGTAGGCAGAGAAGTCACCATTCCACATACCAGAAATGAATCTGGCCCACCGAGACAAATCTACAGGATCTAACGGATAAGAAAGAAGGGCTGCGTGACGATGGAATCAGGCCTAGTGCAGCTGGAAATTCATTTTTCTAATTCAAATAAGGTAAAAAAAAAAAAAAATGCAGCTCAGTAAAGTGAATATTTCTCCGTGACATTTTTGTGGCGTCACAGCAGCGTGGGCGCCTTGCTGGGGCGTCCCAGCGCTGGCGGGGACTTGCTCCTCAGCTCTTTGCACTTCAAGCTGACGGGCTGGGCCACCATCAGAGCCGGGGCAGAGAGGTGGTGGGCGGCGGCCTTCTGCTGATGAGCGCTGTTGATGTAGCTGGAGATGAGGAGGGTGATCTCCCTGATCTGTTGACGGAACAAAACAAAAAGCGATGTCAGTGCGCGTATTCGTAGTGTCTCCAACTCACTCTAAAATTCTTATTATGGCTTGTCTCAGCCCATCAATCACTCGAGGATTTGTCAACCTAGAATCCGTTAATGTCACAAACAACCTTGTTGTCACAAGCGCTTGCTCAAGAGAACAGCAATAGTGACACATTGAGACTGAACATACTGATAGACAGCATCCACAGCTTAAAATTCCTTCATTTCACAGACAGTCTGACTGGTATTGATGTGCTTAACTCCGCTTATCAGACAGCAGTGTTCATGAAAAACCAGTCTGATCGCTCACTCACCTTGGAGGGATCCATAGCAAACAGATGTTTCTCTGTCGGTTTGTCTTTGCTTGCGTTGGTGCCGATGCTCTGCCCCACAACCAGCATGAAGTCCTGTTTGCAGCCTCCAAACGTCATCAGGTTCTTGTAGGCGTGGGACACCAGCGGTTTCTGAACACACAGATGCACAGATATTTGTGTGAGGAACAATGAGTCTGTTCTGATGAGGAAGATAGAAAACAATGTGGCAACAAAATTCATGAGGAGCTTTTTAGAGCTTAATGAAAGTCACTTATGACTGTCCTCCATTATTCTTGTTTACATCTTCATATGTCATCAGTGTTTTCACAATGTGAAGGCAAGTTTCTCCATCTCAGTCCAGCTGATGCGACGAGTGATTACAGACCACAGATACCAAACAGAATGTTCATTTCTCAATCAATATGTGATCATTGCTCAACATTAAAACATGATGCATCAAATGAATTTGTTTTACATTCATGCTTCCCAGGCAGCATGAATATGAAAACCATCTCTATTCTCAGTATCATTAATAGGGAATCAATGCAAGAGAGTGAAGAAATCACATGTGAAGAGTTGCAGAGAGGTACACAAAGAGACTTACAACAGAATTGTGTTCCAGAACACTGATACCATCTTCATGCACTGCCAGCCAAACACGCACACCCTGATCTGGGGAGGGGGTGATGGACTGAAAACAGAGACAAACAAGTGATCAATTCATTTTCAAAACATACTGCTATACAATATACTGAGAGTAACAACAAACAGTGAGGTGGAGACATGAAGTGGACGTACTATAATGTTTTGGATGGAGTTTATTGAAAACACAATAGTGAACTGTAACTCGAAGCATTAATGATGCTTATTTCAAGACAGTTTCCCAACATTTCATCACAAGTACAACAATCGCTGCAATTCCCTGCAGCCTGTACTGCACGCCGCCGTGCATGCTGTGTTTCATCAGTGACAAAAACCAAAAAATGCAAACCTTGTGTACAAGTGCAGGAAAATCAGTTTTAGCTGATACTGTGCCAGTGAGGTGTTCATTTGTGGTCTTGTACTGAATTGCATTGTCTAGTATCTGTTAGCTTGTGTGAAGGTAAAATATTAGAGACACCCACATCACACAGAGGTTTCTTTCCTCTCTTTTTCTTCTTTTCTGTATAGGACGAGTTGATGTTGGCCTTTATTTGTTCAAGACCGTATCGCGTTTGTAATGTGAGAGCAAATAACAATACCTTGTAACATTTTTTATATCTAGGCTCATTAGAAGATAACCTTAATTTACAAAAGATTAGAGTTGACTGACCTCTGCCTCGAATAACTTGGCACCAAAGAAAGGCCACTTCCTGGCAACAGTTAGGTAGATCCTGACACACTCTGATGAACTTCGCCCCCTGAGGGAGGCCCAGCGGGCAGAGAGACGCTGCAGCAGTTGTCTGAGGAGGGAGGGGAAAATACATCCATCAAAGTCATTTCATTACCACGATCTATCATGACAACAGTGTTCGTCATGAAACTGATTGTGCTGCTTAACTTGACAGATTCCTGTGCGGTAAATTGTTCAGTTTTCAGACGTCCTGTGTGCTAACTGAATTTATATGAAAATGACAAAACCACAGATCAGGGATCTGATCAGACTAGATGAGTGTCGATGGTGTAAAAAGAGATCGGAGTAATGAGGATGATGACGGGAAATTAAAGGGTTAACTGCCAGGGAGCAGCTTCCTGTGATGGAAACCTACAGTTTATGACTGTGACAGCAGATCGTAACAATATAACTGAGTGAGCATAGAGACAGTGTCCAGCTCTAGCCAGAAGCTAAACAAACATACATGAGAGCAGGAGATGTGTGTGGACTGAATCGTAGTCATTTTTCAGTGTGTCCTGATACCTGAGCTGCTCCTCAGATGCGGTCCTGCGGTAATGCTTCGGGTAGAATCTGTCCAGAACCTGTTTCAGCGTTTGGTTCGACTTGGTCGCGGCTGATCCAGGAGCAGAGAAGGGCCGCTCAAAATCCCCAAACTCCACCTGAACACAGACAGTGTTATATAAAGTTAGTTTTTAGGATGTTTACTAAACAACAATAGATGAAATATTTGCCATTTTTTTAAATTTTAAAACATATATTTGAGGCACAGATGAAATACTGCATGGCTCTGTGACATCAAAAACAACCGATGCAAGAGTTGTTTGTACTGCTTGAATCTTTAAGGTCAGCACATTATGTACATATTAAGCAATAAATAAATAAAAAAGTGTTTCAGGCCTGGGCCAGCAGGGCAGCCATCTCCAGAGCCAGCTCCTTGTTAACCGGGAAGTGTCCCGCTACGATGGCCTCATTTGTCTGATAAGCCAGCAGCAACCTCTCCCTCTCTGACTCTCCCCTGACCTGGAGAGAGAAGTAGAGCCTGGAGACGGGAAGGCAAAGACAGAGAGAGTAAAAGGAGAAGGACAGAATGAGGGAGACAAAATACACACATGGATGACAGATGGATGGATGGAACATGACTGAACTTCCTCGGTTTGTTTGTGTTGTATTTCTGAAGAGTAGCACCAGCTGCTCTGCACTACAGCTGAGCAGAAAAGATTTACTATTGCACTGACATGTATTAGAATAAAAGAATTAAAAATACACTGTGCTGCATTCCTGTAAAGTGGACCATTATCAAAAATCCTAGATATTTGACCTCCTGACCTCCAGTTTTAGGCTTTTTTAAGCACAAATAATCCCAAAAGTTACTCACTCTCATACTCTAATGCTTCACTCATTCCGTCACAGCTTCCACCTTCAATCACGTTTACCTTCATTCCAAAAAAGTGGGGAGTGTCCCCAAACCAATGCAATAATATCCTTTATACAATCACGTGTGCCAATTTAAGTAAGATAATTCTCAATGTGAAAAAGGTCACATAGTGTGTTAATTTCAAACTAAACCTTCAAATCCTGTAAGGTTCCCACCCCAAAATCCTCTCTCCAAATCCAATGATACTCTGAGCCTGAATCAACATGAACCTGGTGTTAGCCTGAATGTAATCTCTCGTGATTTACCACCTCAGGGCCTGCTGGCTCCTTCTCTACCTGTTCTTGTAGGTGAGGCGGACAGTCCTGGTGTTTTCAGACTTGCCCGTGTGCTGCTCCTTAGAAGCTTGCTCCCACTTGGAGATGATGTCACAAATCTGCAGATCGTGTGACGAAAACAGATTTGTGTTATGTCCTGAGAAAACGAACACCCCCTATCCTCACAAAGTCGCGTGAATAAAAGCTGCACCTTGATGCTCCCCTGCAGGCAGTGTTCCAGCTCTCGTCCAGTTGGGTCATCAGTGTACAAGCTGAAACCAGAAAGCCCCATTTTCCTCATGCCGGTGTCCTGGTTGAGGCGACACTGGAACTCGTCCACTGTGGTCGAAGCATCGAAGCTCACCACCTGTGGAAATGATCATGAGAGTTAAGCCCCTTCTTGCTTCTGAAAAGCTTTGACGTTTAGTTTGGCTAACTCCAAATGTAGCCAACGTTTTTGAAATATTGACACGATCAACGCTCACATCTTAAACATGCTGATAAATACACTTACAAGCATGAGAATAAAGAACGTTTTCCTGTCATCTCATCATCTGAGAGCGTACCAGCAAGTTTCAAACTGTTAGCATGAACTAGCTTTGAAGGCTTGTTGTTATTATCTATCTTCCTGTGTGTTACTACCTGGTAGGTGTTATTGAGGAAGTGAACAGGCACGCTGAACGGCAGGGAGTGATGATAGGGATTCCTCAGCAGGATCGACAGGATCTCCATACGGGATGGCCTGGCCTGCCTCTCGCCCTTCTGCTGGGTTCTCTCCATAGAGCGCTGGCAGTAGATGGCATACTTACCCACCTCAGTCCTGAGGACAACAGGGACACCATGATACAGACATATACTGTAACTGGAATTCACTCAGAGCACCTTAAAACTTCTTAAACTGTCAAGTTCACTAAATGATCACGTTAAATCAAGTTAGTGAAGAAAGTGTGACGGGCGCTGCAGTTTCATTCTGTTTGTGAGTCACAAGCACAGAGGCTGCAACAGAAGTTAGTAAAACATGAGTTAGTAAACTGGCTGTAAAAGGCTGAACAGTGTATGCCAAATCAACTTGGCTGAATCGGTCAGTGAAGCAATTAGTTGATTGACAGATTAATTGGCATTGGTTTCGATAATGAGTCATTTTTTTAAGCAGAAACTCAAAACATTCTGTAGTTCCAGCTTCTCATGAGAGGATTGTCCGCATAGTGCAAATGACAACAAATCTTAGAAATTAACTGATTAATGAGAAAGTAACGGGCACACTCATGATGCCGTCATGCAAATACTTATCAACTGTTAGTTGTAGCCCTAAAACAAAATGTATTTGTTGTCCTTCGTGCTAATGTTGGGGCCCCTGATGTCTCCTCACCTGGAGTCCCCGTGTCTATTGAGGTGAACCTGGAGCAGCCAGAGGAACGGATGCTGAGGCAGAAACAGTCCCACACACAGGGCTAGAAACTGCCAGCCCTAAAGAGAGACAAAAACACACCATCACTGAGCAGAAGCATCAGAGCAGCAGCCCTGAAAAACTGCAGCGTCTCCTTGTGACAGACTGTTGTGAAACTGTTAGCCTCAGATGCAGCTTGTGTTGATGCGGTTAATCAACTCCACTGAGTTCATTCCTGTACGCCGTCTCAAAGAAGCAGCTGGATTGTGTTATGACACATTCTGTTGTCTCTAAATCCCACAGCTGGCTGAGATACAATCAAACTTTGGAATCTGACGTCTGTTTTGAAGGTGACTGGAGGATCACGTGGCTGCAGGGTGACAGTGGAAGGAGAGCGTCTGCCCCTCTTTTCAATGCCTTTTCTGAGAGGAACTTTTGAGGACTTGCTCTCTGCATATAATAGCTCTTTCGGTGAGCATGCTAACATACGGGTGGCGAGTCTCTCCAGAGTACAGCTTTGTATTGTATAGTGTTGTATTTTCATTTCCTGATGAGTCCCTGTGCTTCTGACTTCAAATCAGTGTTCCCAGTCAACGACATGTGCTGCTGCTGCCACCGTGTGGTGAGAATGCACACCTGCAGGGGTCCCGGATGGCCGTGCGGCTGCCTCCTGCGGGTCTGTTTAATGAGCTGGCAGAAGAACTCATTCTGAAGCTCGGGGTGGGCCAGACACACCTGCAAGGCACTCTGGGCCAGTGACACGTGGTAGTCGATGGCCGGAGCATCGATGGCCACATTGATGAAAAGCTGACAAGTCTGAGGAGAGAGGTGATAGAGTTGAAAAGACAGACGCAGCATGAGAGATAAATTGTGCTCGAGACATTTGATTCAAGCACTGTTTAACATTAAAGCTACACAGGACTCAAAAGTCTGGACAAAGAGTTTATTCTATGGAGAGAAACTGTGTAAACTCTCTCACTTTCTGATTTATCATAGGATTATTTGTCTCTGTGTGTGTGTGTGTGTGTGTGTGTGTGTGTGTGTGTGCGCGCGCGTGTGTACACCTTAAAGAGTTTAACAGCCTCTGTCTGCAGAGCTTGTGAAGGCAGGGTGGTGAGAGGGGACGACAGAGCTTCCTTACTGAAACACAACACGGGATGTCTCCAGCTCTGAGAGTCTGAAACACAAAGAGACAGACTGCTGGCTACAGGCAAGAAGGAGAACATGACATACAAGTGTGCTCCACACAAAAGCTGGGAGAAACATTTACAACAAACGAAAAGAAATAAGACATGAGATGAATAGAAGAGACTTGAAAGCGCATTTAAAATAACTTTGAATGAACACAAATTAAGTGAAGATCCTAAAATAACAACATAATGTTGGAAAAGACACATGCACACCCTAAAATAAACATGGAGGCTGTTCTGTTTCTACCAGTACCTTTTCTCCACATCTTGTTTTGCATGTTAGATAAAAGAAGAATGAATGAATTCACCACTTTGTATTTAAATCTATGAAACGTTTGTAATAGCTCCAGTACGGAGTTGAAGGAGGGGAAAACATAATCTAGGTTACTGATTCACTCAAGAACTTTGGTTCATAATGGTGTTGATGGTAAACTGTAAAAACCATAAATGTGTTTCATGGTCATTTTTATTGACCTTATGATCATTGCCTGATGTAATAGGATGTATAAACTGACTGAAAAAAAAATGCAGTTAGCTATTAGGAAAACACAATTAAAGACTCAACAAATAATTAGTAGGACTCACTTGGATCTCCGTCCAGTTGGAAGAGTTTTCCCACCAGTTGTTCGAACTCAGTGCCCACTTTACCCACTGTGGTGCCCGCTGCCACAGACAGATGGTACAGCCACGAATCCTACAGAGGCACACACACGAAGAACAGTGACAGCAGACACAAACACAAGACCAACAGCCAACACCATTTCACTGTCTTATCAGAGCACAGTTAGGCCTTACGGTCTAATTTCAGTTTAAATCAGTAAATCAGAGCATCTTAATGGCTTTTTTTGCTCATTCAGATCAACTAATAAGGACTTATTATTATTATTATTATTATTATCATTATTATTTAAGGACTAAGGCATCACCTTCTGTATCATGAATCAGAGCAGAAGAATTGCAACATTGAAAACTAAATCTTTGAGTGACGCTGACCTTCTCGTGGCGGGACTCGATCAGCAGGTAGGTCGGTCCTTGCTCCTGCGGGTGGATGCCGATGGTGAATGGTGCCGCCTGTAAGCCCCGCCCACATGCCTTCAGGTCGTCATCTGAGTCTCTTGACCTGTCTACCTCCTCCACCCGGGCCTCCCAAAGCTTAATCTGACCCAGGGGGAACTGGGAACAGGCAGATGAATGGAAAAAGCTTTGGTGTTGCACAACTGAACTGAAGCTCTGTTTCATTGAGACCTTACATCGTGTGGCCTCTGCATCCTGTAAATCTTAAGACGAGGACACTTTATGTTGAATCTCACCTTGTCCTCTTGGCTGCGGAAATAGTACAAGGTTTTGCCAATCAGAGCACACCAAACCCGCTTAGAGTAGCCGTGCTTCACCTGCCGAACAGCAAAGTACAGTGACAATCTAACAATGTGGTGGCAAATATACACGAGATGTAGAAATATGGGTGAAAAATGTTCATAGCCAGGTTATGCATTTTCATTTCTTCTTTCCAGCCAGACTGGTAACTTGCAGGACCTTGATGAGCAGTCCCTTCATGCCGGGGCGAATGTCTGGCTGGGTGAAGAGAGGACTGGCAGCTTTCAGTCTGAGCACGCTCTGCAGCACCCTGAGCCACTCCTCCAGCAGGTTAGGAGAGTCAGCCTTCAGGTAGTACACACGCTTCCCTGTCACTATCTACACACAGCAACAACAAACACGTCTCTTTAATTGTTCTTTTGTATTTGAGATTAGACAGGTCAAGATTTGACTAGATATCACTTTATTAGAGTAGATCTTTTTATGTAATAGTGGGTAAAACTCTGAAAATCAGGGCTGAGTACCTGGAGAACTTGTTTTCCTTCTCCGCGGGCGATGCTGCTGGTGGCGTTGACCTCAATCTGACCCTGAGGTTTCCTGATCACATCACTCTGTGGGAGAAGGATTTAGGTTTTACAGTGACTCACTGCAGAGGTACAGACTGAATAAACACAAATGACCAACTCTTACCAAGCAAACCACATTCAATAACAAGACACCACAGATATAAGATAAACAGCAAAAATAGAATAAAGGTGCCTGTAACCGACAGATACAGCTGTTTATAAATCACAACATAGCGTGTGAGTGTCCCATGGTACATCTAAAAGTTTTTTTTTTTTTAATTTAAAGTTTAAAAGTGTTGTATAAAACCCACAGGTGATTTATAGTAGAGCAGCTCTCCGTCTTTAAGGACAAACCAGCGTCTCTTCCAAGTTTTCTTCCAGGTCTTCACCATTTTCAACAGGTAGCCCGACTTCTCCATTGGTTCCTACAGGATACAACACTGTTCAGTTTTATGGAGCACATCATGCGGTGCAGCACAGTGACAAGCAACTCACTAAAATATCCAGAAATGCACAATGAAGTGGTTTTTATATTCAATGGGTTATTCACAGATTTTGCAGACTCGTCCTGTTGAGCTTAACTGGATCATCAGTCATACTAATTTATTTTACTTTATGTCTATAATGCAGTTTATGTAGTTTGTGACATGTAAGAAAAACAATACACAAGCAGGAATAAGACTCAATAAAAATAAATCTTCTTCTATAGAAGAAATTTCTATAAAAGTTCTCACAAATGCACTGAAAGGACACACAGTACGTACAGTGTTGATAGCTTTGAAAGACAAACATTCAGATTTCATAGAACTACTCGCACTGTGCATTGACTATAACTATAAAGATGTCACTCCTGACTTCAGCTTGCTCCGAAGACAACATGTCAGCTTGTAATCTAAACGAGTGATTTTGCCGTGTTGCTCTCTCCTTGAGAACACATCCAGTGATGCATTCACTGACTCACACTCTTGCCGTTGTCACTGGCTGCAGAGCAGGTCTTGGGGAGTTTCTGCTCTGGTTCAGAGCACTCTGTGTCGGTGGAGTAGGCATCAGGAGGGATGGCGTAGTCGCTCTCTGATGTCATTGAAGACATGGACACGGCTGGAGGAGAAGATAAAGTACAGCTGACAGTGCAGTACAGAATCACAGACATCTACAGGCTTTGTTCAGCCTCATTATGTTTGTATGGAGATATTCAGTAAAGGTACACAAATGCTTAGCTATACTTTCACATTAATACATTTTCAGTATGCTTCAAAACAAAAGCCCAGACCTCTGTGAATCCATGTTGGCTGCCACAGACACATACATTTCTAAAGGAAACTTGCAGCGATTGTTTTTGTGTTGAACACTGCAGGAAGGACAGTTTTAACGTCAGCTCCTGTGGAATCCTTAACGTGTACATGCTGCGTCGTACCTCTCTTCAGAGAGCGCGGGCTGCCTGGGCTGCTGTCCTTGCGGGAGCTGGAGGAGGTGTGAGAGCTGCAGAGGGAGCCGTCCTCCTCTCCTGAACTAGACGACTCCTCGGAGCTCGATGACTCGTCTGAGAACGGACTGCTGCTCAGCAGAGTGGCTTTCTGCAAGGCCGAAGCACGGCGGCGGTCGACACAGTGCAGCACAGAAGTACACAGATGAGCAAACACACAGCGAGAGCTCAAAATAAATGTAGCAGTGAAGTCCTGCCTTGTAAAGCTGCACTTACCCCCTTCAGAGTAGTGTAAACTGGAGTAGTCATGTTTTTATAGATGAGGGATGTATACATTACAAAAGCAGGATAGGAGGACTGGAGGGAGGGGTCTGCAGCACAGATCACAGATCAGTTAGTTTGTAGTCAGGCTGAACGTCTCTGTGGCTGAGACTGAGATGGAAAGTGTCAATAACAGACCTCCTTTGTTCCCTTTCTTACCTTTGCTAGCAGGGTCTGTGCAGGACGTCTCAGACAGTCTGATTCCTGATTTAGCCACAGCATAGATACGACTCTCCTGTGGGGAAAACTTGCTCAACCATCAGTCGATATTTCAAAAAACACTGAGCATTCTACCACTAAGAAAATGGATTTTGTAATCAAATGTACAAAAATGGCTTGCTGTACTGTAATGTTGGAATCTTGGCTTCTTCTATAACCCTTTCGAGATGTTTGCTTGGTTACGATGACCGTCTACAGGCCGTATTCTGTATATGGTGTGTAATGTGCACATTCACTGCTGTGATCTACAGTTAAAGTCCTCAATATTTAGCGGCTTTCTCATCCTGTTAAACATAAAATTGTGCAAGAAACAAAATATTGACTTCAGCATTGATCTCAGTTTGACTCATTATCTTACCCAGGAGGGCAGTCTGTGTAAAGGGGGAGTGGGAGGTTTGCTGCCAGGCGCTGAGCCATCACAGTCTCGCCTCTCTGGGCTGACCTCTGTACCAGGTTCAGGTGGACCATGTGAGGTTTGCAAGGATGGAAAAGTAGGACTGGGGAGGACTTGAGGAGGTGTGTCCCTGCCTGTCTCCATGCCAACCTCCTGCTCCTGGTCGAGGTCAGTTTCCTGTGGCCGGAGGGGGCGCAGCATGCTGAGAGCGTTACGTGTTTGTCCGTATGCTGCCTCACTGCTGATCGGTGGCTGGCTCAGGTGTTTCTTGGCGAGAGCCACATTCATCAACCCGAACCCTGCTGGGGTCCGCAGCCGGGGCTGTTTGGGTGAGGCGGGGTTGTCCCTTAGGTCCTGGGGTGGGTTGGGTCTCTTTGGGGTGAGGGCTGGTGTGAGGATGGGGCTGGGGGTGTTAGGTTCGCTGGAAGAGGATGAGGAGTCAAGTCTCTGTGACTGGAAACGTTTGTTGAGCTCCTCGGAGGTGCAGTCCTCCAGCTTGGCCCTGTGTGCCTCCTCCTCCCCCTCCTTACATCCCCCCAGAGTCCCCTCTGATGACCCCAGCAGACTGAAGCCGGGCCGCTCTGCACGCTGCATGTCATCGTCAAACAGAGAGCTGCTGTCGTCTGAAGCAGTCAGGTAGGTCTCACTGCCGGGGCGGCTGAACTCCAGGCCGCACACTCCACCTCCTCCTCTGCCATCGCACCCTCCTCCTCCCTCCCCCTCTGATGCTGCGCTGGAGAGCACGGAGGAGACGCCACGAGACGCTGGTCCACACGCATTCTCAGACAGGGTTTCAGATGCACTGTCACCTTCCAGAGTCTGGTCAGGCCTCTGGACGTCAGCGTCTGTCCCCGAGGAGGCTGTGTGCTTACTGCCCTTCTCTGTCAAAGCAAACATGAACATATATATCCCACAGGTGTTGCTAACAATAGTAAAGTGGGAGACATAATACCGTCTGACCCTGACTTTTCATCTATCAATAAGTCAAAATTTTTAGGTTTGTCCTTATGACAAAATACCTGCAAAAGCAATGATTCCCATTAGCCTTAGCTGTACTTTGTGTTCACTTTTTGCAAATGTTAGCAAATATTAGCATGCTAGTATAAGCATGCTAGCATGCTCGCTGGACATGGTAAACACTACACCTGATTAACACCAGTATGTTAGCATTAGCGACTGTGTGCATGTTAGCATGCTGATGTTGGCAGCGCCTCACATCTGACTGATGTCTACACACTTATCAGTATAAAGGTTCTTAGTAAGTGAAGACGATGTTCCTGCCATAATCATCAAGGGCAATTATTACAGTATGATTTATGACTTCACAATCCTGTTATTTACCATCAGCATATTTTTCTTCCACGCTCTGGTCCTCCAGTCAAATAAAAACAAAACTTCATCATTTTCTAAGTGAGATGTGGTGAGTTGCAAAACGATAATGCAGTGAAAACCTTTGCCTAAGACACCATGAATATGACCTAATGGCTAAAAAAAGTCTTCTGCATCACTTTCCATTTTCCACTATGAAACCATGCCTTCCTGTGTCCAGCTCTTTCCCACTGTCCTATTTCACCCAGAAGCGCGCTGCCTCCCAGAATGTGTTTCTAGACCATTGCTGTGAACCTATGGAGACTTACCAGTCTTATCTCTGCCCTCAGTCTCTCCCTGGCTGCTCAGGGTCCTCTGGGAGGGTGCTGGTCCGGTAAGGACCTGGGGGTTTTTCCCCCGCACCTGGAAACAGCCGAACGTCAGGCTGCTGAGACGCTGGGCCTCCCCTGGTCTGCACAGGACTCCTCGTCCACCACCACACTTCTTCTCAAAGGCTACACAAACATTTTTGACAGTAGCACTTTTACTTCAGTGTCCTTGTGGATATGTTATCAAGCTAATTTTCCATGAAAAAACATATCAGGACATAAAAGGCTCTTACCTTGCACTTGTTTCTGTAGCTCCTCAATCTGAGCCTCCTGTTGCTTGTTGGTTTCTCTTAATGCTGCGTTCTCCACCTCAAACTGAAGAATAAATACATTTCAACATGAAACTCCCTCTCAGACAACAGGAATTATCCGAGGGGACGAGACACCCATCCATATGAATCAGTTACCTCTGACAACTTCAGCATCACCCATTCCTTGATCTTAGCTGCTTTCTCCTCCACCGTCTTGGCATCCTGAAGTCGGATCTGTTTCTAGTGAAAGAATACAGCTTTACAGCAAACATCAGCCAGGTTTCATTCTGGTTGCAGCCATAGAAAATTCAGGGATTTTGAAGATGTAACATGGAAGTGACTCATTGTATTTCAATAAGGATGGGATAACCCAAATGATACTTCAGAAAAGGTTAAAACACAAGGAGAAGATGGTCAGTAGACAAAAACCATTGATTGTGAATAACAGTGGAGACAAACTCAGGAACTCAGTCTTCTTGCATCTGTGATGTTCTTATTCAAGGATTATGAGTAATCTTTCTATAGTGGACCGAGAGTTTGGTACGTTTCCAGTTGGCTTTGGCTCTCCTTAACTCATGCTGTAGTGGGGATATTGTGTGGTTTTTATCAGGACAGAGAGATTGTCTCTATCGTCCACATTCCCAGACCTGTTTTTCAGACAGCAGCGCAGATGTGACTGAATCTTTTAACTCCAAAACTGGATGAGTTTGTGTAGCTTGTGCGGGTCTCTGTCTCTGAAGTCTACCTGAATGCCCCCTCTTTCTCTACACTCTCTTGCACCTTGAAAACATCCACTGGCACTTCATCTGTTGCTTTGATGAAATTCTTCACATGTACACGTTCTACCTGCTCCTCCAGCTGCTGCTCCAGCTGGGCGATGACGTCCTCCTTCTCCTGCACCAAGGCCTGCAGCTCCGGGCACCGTTGAAACAAACGCACCTCTGAGTCTCCGGACTGACTGTCTGGAGCTTTCAGCTTCTCCTCCATCCACTGCACCTGGAATCACACACACGTACAGTATGTGTGTGCGTGTGTATGTGTATATACTGGGAACACAGACACTTTTTTGTTTGGATCTTTACCTGTTGGTGAGCAGTGAAGGCCCGTTTCTCTGCATCTATCACCTGTGTCTCCAACTGTTGAATCTGGGAGAGAAGGAGAACACTATTGAATTTCAATTTCTCACATTATTCTAATTCAGTTCTTATAATAAATGTTGTATATTATGCAAGCAGAGACACAAAGTACATCCTACTTCCTTCACCCACACCATCTGATCTTAAATCATTCCTTCATTTCCTCTCAGCTCTTCTGACCAGACTGTTTGTGTACACATGGAGGTGAAATATCAACTCAACCTCAGTCCCGAACACAACAGCACCAAATAAAGACAAAGAAAGTGCTGCTTGCTGGATCCCAATGAGAACACCAGTCGAGATAAGGCTGCTACACTGGAGAAGAGCAGATGCTTTGCAGCTGGTCTTGGGCATTTATGACTCAAAAGAATGTTTAGAATCACAGTTGGGATACTCAGAGTTCACAGATGTATCTTACATGAACATTTATGTGTTAGGCATTCAGCGACAATCACTTCCTCATGGCAGGTTTATGTCTAATTCAACAATCTAATGATATTTGATACTCCCTCATAATGGTGTCTTGCATTTCTAAATGTCAATAAACTTTTGTCAACAACCTTCATCTGATTTGTGGTCAGCTTTAGGGCTGGTTTTATAGCTGTTTATTGCTATCAATTCTGCTTTCACAGAAAATTATTGCGATGAGAAATGAAATCAAGATATCGTAACTGAAAATTCTCTCAAACAAATGGCTGACTGGGACGCTAGCTTGCAGTGGTGTTTCTCACATTTAAGACCTCCTTGTCCTCAGTGTGCCACTTGTGTGTCCACACACACTGTAACATGCTGGAAAACAGATTTCAATAGACATTCCACTGTCTATCTTTAGCTTTGTTTGTGCCAGGAGGTCAGTGATCTAAAAATGAACAGTGCAATACAACAATCCAACAATCCTGAACTATAACATGCAACAACTATAACACTCACTATAAAATCCAGTGCAGGCTAAAGCCAAGACGACGCTGCCAGTTATTTTTGGCAATGGGTGCTTTTGTTTACAACACCTATACTTATGTCTCAGAATTGATGAGACAGTTTTATTTCTGCACAAGTGCCGCATATAGCACCTATAACCAGTTACATAATGATGATGAGGTGCCACATCTTTAAAGGTACAACCGGCTCTTTGTACGCTAAGATCAGAGCCGAGCGTGTGGAACCTGGCAGGAGTGTGTTAAAACTGCTGCAACACCAAAGGTCACACAGCTTGGATACACACACGGATGGACGGACACGCAGACAGATACCGACACATATGCCAGCGCACAGGGTGAAAAAAGCCTGCGGGAATCAAGGAGAGAGATGACTTTATGAGCAACATTCCTCTGAAATGCCTCAGCTCAAAGTAGCGGAAGCAGCAGAGAAACCAGTGTCTTCTGAGGAAACTCTCAAACCTCAGCGGCTTCATGAAGGAAAATATGGAGGAATGTCAATGGAAATTCTCTGCGTAGCAACTCTACAACCACCATGGTTAGAATATTTTGCTCCATGTGCACATATACACGTACAAATTACACCAGAGGAGACTTCTAACAATCCCTGTGGGGACGTTGGGCTGACTCACCAAATCGGATGTAGCTAAGAATAGGACAGAGTACTGAAGATAATGAAGGAAGTCATTCATTGTAGAGTAAATATACACACAGCAAACGAAGGCTCATCTTCTTCAGCGCCAGATTCACAGGTCAGTCCACACAAGAAAATACAGTCCATCAGTCATATGCCTTTTTCACAGCTAAGATGCAGCAGTGGCTGCCTCCTCATCATCCATCAGAGTTCATCAAGTTAAATATGAGACTTTTAAGAGCCTTTCACTACCAATTAGAGTGGAATTCGATCCTTGTTTCATGATCATAAGACGCGGACGCTGATATGGCCCAATGTTGTTTAGTATTATGTCACATTTTTTTGGTACTTCCCAGCAGTATTTAACATTAAAGAAAAACGCATTCACCAGATTAAAGTCACCAAGTTCTGTAGTAGTGACAATGTCTGCTAAAGGTCTGATGACACAGACTGAAACTAGCGTGTAGCACACATCGATCCCGCTTTTACAACATCTAACAACAGCATGCAATTGAATAAAAAGCATTGTTTATCATTTTATTATTTTAACCAACATTTAGTGGGGAAAAAATGACCTGCAGACAGCCTGCATTATTCAGCTTTTTTGGTTCCATTCATTTTTTTTTTCTTTTGCATTACTCCACCCAAATTGCGAAATGTAACTCAGTTTTCTCAGTAATCTGACTGAGTGCAATGTTTTAGAAGTGGAAAATGACTTGCAGCCAACACACTCATGTCATTTGTAGTATGATGTTGCCAACTGCTTGGTGTCCACTGTGGTTCTTTTACATGCACTTTAGAAATCAACAAATTAGCACTCGAATTAGTTAATGCATCTGCTGTTCAGTTTCATTACCAAACTGCGTGTAAACTACCGTGAAGAGCGACAACAGTGTTTAGCTGCAGTGTGGACGCTGGCGTGGCCGCGCTCCAGTTTTCCTCTGCTTCTGTTAACCACCACAGACCAGAAGAAGTGGACCCAGCTCAGTCCAAAAGCAGCCACACCCTGCCAGAGCCTCTCAGTGTTTCCACTGCACAGCGTTCTCTCGACCAGAGACTTGACATTTCAGTGTGATTTTGGAGAATCTGATTCAACGGACAAGATATGGTGAGAGTCTGTCACTGTATGGGCACACTTGGCTTGGAAATGACTGTTACACGTCTCTTGTGGGTGTTTTTATCTCAGTGGAACCAGGATACATCGTTTTCACATCTGGTGTTGGTGATATTGTGACCAAATTTATCCTTGTGCTGATAAAAAACTGCACCAAAGTGACGAATATAAGAATAACACGACACACACAGGTCACTTTGGCTCACTCACAAAAGTTTTTGCAGATTGAGTCAACTTTTTATGTTCTGATGAAAAGCAGACATGAAAACGGTTAATATATCTCACACACACACACTCACACGCTCTATATAGATCCTCTGCAGCACCGCAAACGACAAACCGCATGTGCCTCTCAATAACAGATATAGCATCTGGCAGAGAAGAGCATGTTAATTACAGGGCATGTATACTGTAGGCTAGAGCTGGAGACGACACACACACCAGACATAACAACATATAAAAACCCATATGCGATGATGATGGTATTCTCCTGTGTATCAGACCACATGGGTAAGTGTGTAGGCTCTCCTCATCCTGTATGTTATATATAGGATGAACAGGGCCTGGGTGAGTGTGTCATATCCTGTGCAGCTCGGTTGGGATGAGCAATGAGAGGTTAAGGTTTACATGATGGTGATTCCAAGATTTACAACCTGCTCTCTGAAATGTACTTGCACACAGTATGAGCCATGCTGCTTCACTGTGTCTCAGCCTGACATACACACACACACACACGCACACGCACACACACACACACAAACACAAACACACACACGCACATGACCTCCCCCTTCTGCCTCAGACTCCATAAGCTCTGAAAAACGCTCTATCACCTCTGCAGTCAATTCCCTGTTCAGATCCAAACTCCAGCTCAACTTCCATTCCTGGAATTCCACAACTGGCGCTCTGTGGCCAACCTCCCCCTGAACTCCATCCACCGCCCCCCATCGCTCCATCCGCAGCCAGACAGCCAGCTCACAAAGCCTCTCTCTGTAGACGCTACGACTCACGGTGCTGACCTACAGGTTTGATACCAAATCTAGTCACAGTTAGGCCATAGTTGTTCTGTGGCAAATATGCTCATCGGCACTCAAAAACTACAGTTAAAACATGCTAGTTGTCAAATATGTTCAAAAAAATGAAATCTGGGAACAAATAGTGGAATAAACCCACCTCAAAAGCAAACAGGACAGGCGTACAAGCACACAGCTGTACACACACATAAACATAAACCTAAGTGTTGGAAAGAAAAAGCCTGAATAGCCTAGCTGACTAGCTGTTGGTAACTGTGTGTAACAGGTCTATCCAGATGATCAGTGTGTGTTTGTGTGAAACATAGGCTTAGATTCAGTGTTTACCTGACTTGCAGGTGTATTATTTTTGAACCTGTTGACTGTGACTGACGTGTGATGTGTGATCTATTACATGATTGGTGGATATGTCCGGTGAAGCCCACCTACCACACAGGAGAAAGTTTTCTTTCTTTCCAAATGTGGAATCATCAGAACGGAAGAGCAAACCCGAATAAGCAGCTCCACCCCTTGTGGTTTTGGTGTGTTTCTACTGTATGTAGAGTATAGATATACAGTGTGTGTGTGCACGGTATGTGTGTGTATTCTTTTGGGTGCAGTCTCCCTCTTAAAGCATAAATCCAGCAATATTCTGTATTTTACTTACTGTCACCAATATAGTAAGTATTTTGTGTGTATCCAGAGCCTTATTCCTCTGTGCCATAGAGCACCATTGTTGTCCAAAAACTATAAAAAACACATCAATGAGCCACATTGTTGCCCTGGGTGACACGTTCCTCCGCTACCATGGACACACACAATAGTTTATTTTGACTCAGTCCCATACACACCATCCTACCGCTGTAAATTCTCTGCTTGGTGTTTGTATGAAAGGTGCTATCTAAGTAAAGTTGAGCTGAGTTGAAAGAATAAAAATGATCAGTGTGTCATGCTGACGGGAGGAGGCGGACAGAAAATGTAACACATATGGCCTCTTTGTCTCCATCACAAGATGTGTAGCCTCCTGTTACAGCTGGAGGCCCCGCGGGCCAAAACTAACGTCCCTCCCTAATAGCTGTACTGACACACACAGAACTGACACACACAGAACTGACACACACATATCGCGAGCCTTCATGTCTGTGCAAATCTATGCTGAAAATAGTTTCTGAATGAATTAGACTTGACCTGCATACATCCATGTGCTCACACTGGATAACTGGCTGCTTCAGCACACACACACACACACACACACACACACACACACACACACACACACACACACACACACACACACACACACACACACACACACACACAATTTACTAAACTGGGTATTTCCTCCCTTGGGTAGGTCAATCTTTACACAAGGCTTCTTTTTTCTTTTTCTTTTTCTTTTTCTTCTCTCGCTCCCTCTCCATCCACTCTCACAGGCTTTCTAGGACTTCAGCAGTCTGTCAAGTCCACCTGGATTCATGTCCATTCATTCTCACCTCACTCCACTACACAGATTCATTTACAATCAGAAGGTATTTCCAATAATTCACAGTTTGGTAATAGATTTTAATTAAGAAGTGATGATGTTTATGTCCATATATCCACCTTAACAAGTCATTTAGTGACATTTGATGAAATCTCATTTGCCTATAAAGTAGCATGGAATCTGCCAGTTGGGAAAGACCTTTTTTTTTTATTCTAGTGCACGTCGTCATGTGTCGAGACTTTAAAATGAAATCATTTGTTGATCTGCTGGTGGCTTCTCTGTTTTTATTTTAATTCTTAAAACTGGTGAAAGCTCATATTAAACACAATAAATTCTATACGTCTTTGAATACTTTATCCTTTTTAAGGACAATTACTGTTCTGCAGTGGATATATATTTGGGGAAGAAACATGACTCATGGCTGGTACAGAAAGCTATTAGATGTAAGAAGGTAATTGCTTTCAAAATAATTGCTGATCGATCTTATATCAGTGCATCTCATACAACTTTCTGAAATAATGCTGCTGGATCTGAGTCTTTAGCTATATGCTCATACTAGACTGCACTCTACCTGCACCCCGTATGGGAATGCTGCAGTTGCATCAATGAACAGACACTAACCTTTCTGTTTTTTCAGCACCAGAGGCCTCAACAACAGCATGAATCACCTCTCAAAATGACTTGTTCATCCTTTTCTTTGCTACCTCCACAGTGAGATATTAGGAGGATTTCGCAGTGACGTACGTGCGCCCCCGCACAGCTTTAAAAAAACAAGCTCAGGCTGAGGCGGTGGGAGCCAGGGTAGAGAAAAAACAGCAGCAGGGGTCTGGATGTTAACGTGATGAGCTCATAGCATGGAGAGGTCAGTGAACACCAGGCGATGGGTCACTCTAACAACAAACCTACATGAGTGAAATAACTACATGTTAATTCTGACAGCTGCAGTGAAACAGAAACATATCACAGTCCAAGAAAGCATACCCTGATTATGCTTCCAGACGGTGCCTTGGTTATACATTCAGATCACTGATTCAAAAGCAGATTTGAAGTTCGCTTTGAGCGCTGTATCTGGATGATCTGCCAACATCCAAATGATTTTGGCTTTTTGGTAAAAATCTGATATTTGCCAGTGAGCTTCATTGATCTCTGATGTGATGGATATAATGACACTAGTTCAGGTTTACTGGAGAATATACAGCCTTTTCTTTCTGCACAAGGTTTAATGAATCTCTGTATTTATTTTTAAGCATAATATCTGTGGTTGAGAAGTATTCTTGTCAGTGTCGGTTTCTGAGGAAAAACCAATGCGTTGAACTCTGGTTGAACTCTGGATCCTTGGGAACTAAATCAGTGATCTTCTGTATGTGGTAAAGACGAAAGGATTACTGCTATTCTTCATCAGATTTACAACACACTAACCACACATTACTGCGCAAAACAGTTTGATATGGGCTGAGGGCTGTGAGGTGGTGACGGCAGCTGAGAGACGGCTTGAAATTTAAAACTGACTCAAAACTACTGAACTTACACTGAGGAAACACAACTGGAGAGGAAGAAGTAAACTGGTAAAGTTGAGGTGAAATACAGGACATTATAACCGGATGACGGCTTCTTGAAAGCACACTTGTGTTATTCTATTTGTGTGTTTTATAGTGCTGAGTGGAAGAATGCTTTAAACATTCAACCTGTCAAATAGGCTGGAAAAGGCCAGAAATATGCAGCAAAGACTTTCACATGTGCTACGTGGGCTGCAAAAACCCACCAAAGCCAATCTTTCTTCTAAGTCTCTCCGGGAGTTTGTTTTGCTGTCCAGCTGAGCTTACTTTGACTCTGTAATTGACTGGAGCTGGGTCAATCCCATCATGCAGTGCGTGGCGGAGCCCTGTGGTCAGACTGCTGTTTACATTAGAGCTCTAATCAGCCTCCCTGGAGAGCAGCCTCAGATCTAGGCCACTGAACAGTTTGGGCCGGCCCAGTGGCGGCCAGCTGGGAGGGACGGCCTGCTCCGTACCCGCCAGACACACCACAGCTCTCTGTTTGAGGGTGGATGTCCTCCTGTACTTATGAGGACCATAAGTTGACAACTTTTTTTTATTTTGGCAAACTTTCTGGTGTCCAAGTCTCCCCTTAGATCAGCTGTCCCTCGTCTGCTCGGTGTGGTAGCTCGTGATTGCAGCAGAGGGGACGATAGCTCTTGCTTTTCAGTTAGCCAATGACAGTATGCTTCCTCCTGCTCTCGCTCCGTCCTCCAGCCTGTTCCCTGGAAATCAGCTGAGGTCTGCCACCATTAAGGAGGTACCGTAGCCTTAAATTCACCTCAAAGGTCACAAGGAGCGAGTGAGGAACCAAAGGTGTGTTCTGTGCTGACGTTCTCACTGAAATGGCACTACAATAGGAATCAGTTTAATAATCGCTTATCTGATCTGATGGGACAGTCGCTGGAACGGCCGACTGTCCTGGAAATAATGTTACTGTAAAAGTAGCAGCTGAGTTAGAGCACAGGCTACCAAACCGCAAGGTCGCTGGCTCGATTCCACCCAGTGACATTTGCTCCATTTCCTGTCTGCCTCACTGTCCAATTAAGGTGAAAATGCCAAAAAAATAGTATATATGCAGTATATATACACACACACAGCAGGACTGTGATAATACTGTGGAGGTTAAGCCATGGAAACAGGAATAACAGCACCACACCAGTGGCCCCAGTGTTATTCCAGGTTTATTTAAATAATAAAAATGATCCAACGTGAATTTAATCTGAATCATCCATCATTAAAAACACTTTGACAACTGTGCCTGCCTTCTCTTTATCAGCCAAAACACCTTTCCTTTTTTCTTCTTCTCTTACATTCTGTTTCGAGTGCATCTTGGCTCATTCAGGGAAAATGAGGTCACCCGTCCAAACATTTGTCCCATAAATCTGCACAGTTGTGGTTGTTATTAGTCCTACAATATCAACCTGAAGCTGAGAGGGACAGAGTTACTTTACCCGCCTTTTACAAAGCAACCAAAAATGTAATAAGAGCATTTTTCATCAGTTTTCTCCCTCATGCCTGCTCTGATCTTCCAGTAAACACGTTGGCTGTGCTGTTATTTCTATCAGTCACATTCTGTTCTTCCAATAAGTAACATTTCCAGGATTAGCTTTTCTTGAGCCAACCTTGTCAGCAGTCAGTTCTCGAATCTTGATGATTTGCACTCTGAACTTCATGAGCAGCGCCTCCAGGACCATACACTTCTCCTTCCAGTCCTCCTGGCTCATGGCCTCCTCCCCCTCCGCCATACTGCCTGACCCTCTGGAAAACACACACAGACAAACACACAGCAGTGAGAGGCCGATAGCATGTACATAATAATACAGAGATCCCGCTGTATGTTTCCTGTGGGAAAATATTCTTTTCATTTCCCCCCTCAGCGGGGAGGTGAGGGATCAGAGTCAGCTACAGGCAACCGTCCCTGAAGCTGGCTGGGATTCAGCGTCTTGCTCAAGGGCCCTTCAGCAGTGAATGATTGCTGACGTGGAGACTTAACTTGCAACAGCTGGATTCTGAAGGACAACGAAAGAATAACATTTCAATCATTTTTGTGCAGCTGTTCAGGTCTTCAGGTTTAACAGCACTGAAAGTCACGTTGACTGATGCATACCCGTGTCCATGCTACATTACAGCAGCAACTAAAAGAAAACTTTATCATATTCATAAAGAAATGGAAAATAGTCTTTCATTTTGGACAGACGTCCAACTATGATGCGTACACTTGCAAACTAATATTGCATCTCTTTAACCCAATTACGCACAAACATACATAGACGCACACACAAAAAAAGCACAGACAGAGGGTTTGTTGTTGTGCAGATGTTTTGCCACCAGCCAGCACCTGAAATATTCCAGGGTCAAACCCAGTTGGACCAGAGTGGGCAGTGGGCGTACTTCGCTTAGCCAAACAGAAAAACACCACTGTTGCTCCAAAACACCTCGACAGTTAGCGATGGACTTGCATCATGTTTTCCAGAGCTATCAGACGAAAACAGGCAATAAAAACAGAGAGACGGAGAGAGAGAGAGAGAGAGAGAGAGAAAAGAGATGAGAGAGACAGATGAGGATCGCTGATGGAGGAGAGCAGCAGCAGCAGCAGCAGCAGGAGGAAGATAGAAAGCCTGGGTTTCTCTTCCAAGTAATAACCTCTCATTACCAGGCTGGCCTCCTCACAAAGAGACTGCAAACATGTGTGGAGGAAGGCCATAAACTGGTTTCCACAGGCTTATTTCTGTTGCCTGTTTGCTGTGGTAAACACTGACGAAGGCAAGAAAAAAAAAAAAAAAAAAAAAAGGGCTCTCGTCCCACAAAACAAAACAACACAGATAAGTAAGGACAGTGAATTTAACATGACATGTTGGATGTGGATGATGCCGACACGTCCCTGTATAGAACCAGGCCACCCATAAGAGCGAAGCATTGTGGAAGCGTATATCTGTTCCTGTATTACACTCATCCAATGACAAAGACCATAAAGATACGACGGCAGTCTGTAAACCAACACTTTCAAACACCTGGCATCATCTTAAATGTGCTGTGACTTTACATTGCTGTGAATCTTATTGTTAAGGGTAGAGTTTACACTGACAAGCCTCATTAGGTTTTACTGTGAACTGTCTGTAAGACTCACGCCGTCTTCATAGTCTGGCTTACTGTTGAGGTTTTCATTGAATGAGGCCGAATTGTTGAATCATAATAATATTCTTATTATACAGATTACACTGCCTTTATTATAGTTTATGGAGGGTATTTTAATTCATGGTTTGTGGGAACAGTACCTTTCCGTTGTTAATTCACTCAAAATTCAAAGATCCTATGAGAATATTAGTCAGTTTTCTACAACTGACGACAGACGCTTTTTCTGCACACTCATCTATTTCCTCTCATCCAGGCGACATTCCGCAGTGATGATAAAAGGATGTGGTTGTTGGAGAACGTTAAAGGCTGTTTAACCCCTGAACCCTGACTCCGGCTTTCTTTTTGTCTCTTTCTCTCTGACTTCCTGTTGAGTAAAGTCAGAGTAAAGAGACAGCGGAGCAGAATCTGCTGTCTGAGGGCTTCCCTGTGTTTTGGTCTGGACCAGTGATGTAGTGAGCCATTTAAAGCCATAAGATCTCTATTACTCACTGTTCAGGTATTTAAAATGATTGGGTTACAGTTCGTGGGGATAATCCACTTCTCACAGGAAAATAAACTAATGAACAAACCATCAAGGTGTTTTCTTTTTCTTACCACTGAAGGAATTTACCCAAATCCTTTTAGTATTCATGCAGACTTACAGAGAGCCACTCTGAGGCAAAAATGTGACTTTAAAAGGTCTGTGGTCCTTTAAATTGAACTTCAAGAGACTACAACACATCACCGTTCACTTGTGTTCATTTCCTGTGATGTCACAAGAATATTTTGACATTTCATTGAGACTACAAAAGGTCGATTTTTGTGCTTAAATTTTAGGGCTGTGGCTCTAAATACAAAGCTGAATGTTGCACCAGCCAGCAAAAGACACAAAGAGTACTTTCTATGCCCCAAAACAGTGAGTTTATGAGTAATGGCAAACAGTACAGGCGACTCTATTCACATTCACGAGCGCCCTCAACTAAATCGCACTGTTCGACCGAATAGCGGCCAACTGAGAGACTGGTAGTCAGCTTAAGTCCACTTTGTCTCACATGTGAATGAAAACACCGTTTGAACCAATCTTACTATATAAAGACCTTCACCTGAAACTGTATCAATTACACAGACAACACTCCGACTTTTCCTATTTAATTAAAAAACGGCAATTTTCATCAAAGTTTCTCGACTTACCAATGAGGATATGTGATGGATAGAAACTACAGGAGGGACTTCACGCCATGTCGACTCCAGCGTCTATACATTTCATATTATCCCTGTGGAGAAAATCCTAATTGATGAGGAAAAACGTTGAATTTCTCTCTTTCCTAATGGATTTCATTCCAGCTCTCAGGCAAAAGTTGGAGACGGGTTGGCTCTAGAGGGTGTGGTTTCGCACAACACGGCCAATCACGTATTCGGTAGGCGTTTTTCTGCGTTGCATTACCCAGAGGTCTGCGTTTGATTGACGGATACTGTACACCAATAAGAAGCCGGAGCGCTATTTTATGGATAGACAACCTTATGAGGGGCGGTCTGCAACACTTTGTCGGAAGTGACGTTTCTGATGTGCAGCATGGACCATCGCTGAGTCAAGTCTACGCGAACAATACAGGAAACTGAATAAATGTAACTTCAAAGTCATTTAGTTAAACAAACATTTGAGTTGGTAATCTTGTTTCTCAAAATATTTTGCACAAAATGCTGTTTTCAATCGTGTAATGACATAAAGAATTGAAATATAAACATAAAGTTGATAAGAGTTACGTTTTATTCTGTTATCGGGCATGTGCTTTCAGCTTTGTTTATTCTGAAAAGGAAATACCGGAAGGAAAAGCTTTTTATGCTTTAACTTGACATTAGGTAGAGCCACCAGCTGAAGCAGTAGAGCTGTAAGTAAACCACATGCTGAACTGAGGTGAATGCTGCTCATATTTAACTTTACCTAACTTGGCTGTCCAACTCTTTGTAAGCGTTTCGCAGTTTTATTGTTTCTGTGTTTGCTGTGGCTATCTCGACTTTTAATTTTGGACAGAGAGTTAATGCCAGACAGCTAGCAAGTTGGCTAACATCAGTCCTAGCACTATGACTTTTAGCCAAGATGAAACGAAATATGCCGAAACCGAACAAAGTGTGTGTGTGTGTGTTTGTGTTTCTGTTTCTGTGTGTGTTTGTGTGTGTGTGTGTGTTTCTGTGTGTGTTTGTGTCTACATTAACGAGTACTATCTATCTAGACCTGCTCTATATGGGAAATGGTATGAGGCAACTTTTGTTGCGATTAGACGAAAAATACATGAATTGCATCAAATGGTGTGTGTGTGTGTGTGTGTGTGTGTGTGTGTGAGTGTGTGTGTGTGTGTGAGAGAGAGAGAGAGAGTGAGTGAGTGAGAGGTTTAGAGGTTGACATATAAAGAAAAACTGCTAATTTGCAAATAGCAGGTGGTGGCAGGTCTTCTATCCAAACCAATATAAACCCAGTTTGTATTCCTCATATCACAGTCATGTTGCAGATTTTTAGAGGATGAAACACTTGTTTTAGCTTCACACTCATACAGTCATGAAAATAATTTACCTATTGGTGTGCTCCTCACACAGGCCAGAGTCATGGTGGTGAAGAAGAAGACAGCCAAAGTAGAGGCTGTGGTTTTGGATGAGGAGAAACTGCACAAGCTCATAGGTAATGTGGCCAAACTACTGATGTGCAAACCAACTTTTTAAAATACAAATCAGAGACCTGTAATTCATCCTGCTGGGACTCCCCAAAGGATATTGCATGTCAATTACAGTACAGAGCTCTCCCAGTCCAGATGTGTATTACTACATTATATATGTCATAGTATTTCATGTTTTCTGTGCGATCTTTCCTAGCATCCCTCTCTGTGGATGGAGGAGAGGATGGAGTCAGGCAGCTTGCCCACACCCTGCAGTCCTGTTTGGAGCTGACAGAGCCAGTGCAGCAGATCCAGCTGGTTCAAAAGGTTGATTTTTTTAATAATAGTATAAAAATGTTTCATTATTTAACAAGCTATGTCATACAGAATGTGACCGTTGTGTGTCCACCCGACACCAGGCAGGCTCCCAGCTGGAGTCACTGAGTGAGGAGCAGCCTGATGGAGTTCTTCTTGAGGCCTGTCTACACACTCTGTCTCTGGTCTACACCTCACTGCAGGCCAAGAATCCCCTACGACGAGCCATTGCCAGGTACATAGCTAAATTTGAGTATTCATAGTTTGTGACACATCTATGTAAGTCAATGAGAACTTATCCTTCTGTGCTTGTAAGAACATAGTTTCTCACGGTTGGGATGGCAGTCGTTCATTGTAAGTTGTTTCCCACCTTGTCTGTTTACTGTATATTCTTAGATTCACTGGGACTGTAGTCACAAAGGATCTTATCTTACCTGTAGGAGCTAGAAGTTCTCCTCCAACAGTTTCCTCTGAAGAGCCGTTCGCAAAGCTGCTCAGAGCAACTTTTAGCAAGGAACGAAGAGAGCTCCTAAGCTGAGGAAAGTGGTGGGGTCGACTCCTGCTGCTGTAATTCTGTCAGATAGCTGAGGCTGAGCTCACCGACTCTGCACACTTTTACTGGTGTCCACATAGCATTGAGTTATGCAAACTGCCATCTCCATTGTTATTGGATTGTTTTCAATTTGTTGGTGAGCTGATGAGCTGAATGGTCGTCATCAAAATATGGATTAATAGATCATTTTCGTTCTGTTTTTACACAACAGTGATGCACTGAGACACATTACCAGCAGCTGACTCACTGAGAGTCCTCTGGACTACAAGTCTAATTGAGTCTAATATGCTTTTAGTACTGAATTACTCTCAGACCAAGAACTTTGAAGTCCTAAAATTAGGACTGACAACCCTTATTTTTAGTCGTTTCTCTTGGGGCGTTTGAGCCAGTCACCCACTAATCAGAAGGTGGTTCGATCCCTGGCTCCTCCAGTCTGCATGGCTGCCCAAGACACTGAATCCCAGACCTGGGCCAGATATTGAACCCAGATTACTCCAGATGCTCTGTCATCAGTGTGTGAGTGTGTGTGGTGCTGTGAATGGGTGATTGTGGCATGTGTTATAAAGTGCTTTGAGTGGTCAAAGTGGACTAAATAAGTGCAAAATAAATGCAGTCCATGTACCAAATGAAGTCCATCTGGCAGATAGGAGCTGCTTTTAGCCTCATGATGTTTTGTGATTATGGTCCTTGATGAATAACACGTCTCTGTGTGGCTTCTCTCAGTGCCTTAGGGTCAGTCCCAGCCTGGCTACAGGAGCGTACTGTAAACAGCTTGTCTGCCTGCGTATTCGACTGTCTGTCCCACCCAACTTCAGACAGATATCCACACATCGTAGACACCATCACTGCGTGCCTGGATGGCTTCACTCTTGGTGAGCGGGTCATCGTCTTTGCTCCTAAAGCAGATTTATTCTGCTTTTGATCATGACCGATATCTGATAATTCTTCCTGTTCTTCAGGTCAGTAACTACCTTTCCAAATTTTTTTATCTCCAGGTGAAAGATGTATTAACAAACTGCTGCTTGAAGGTTAGTGACCAACTTACTTGTTTAACTTTTAACTTAAAGAGAGGAATGTCTCATTTTTACAAAGACCTCTCGTTGACTCTCTTCTCCACTGTGTAGTGTTGCAGTTCCTTCACAAGGGATTGACTGAATACCTTCACCAGAACAGGTATACAGTCATACTTTACATTCCATATTTCTTCCCTGTCATATCTGTTTTGTACTTTAGATTTGTTCTTACCGTATAACTGTGTCTCAGTATAACAGATTGGTCTGACGCTGTCTGTCTCTGTCCTATTACAGTCCAATCAGCCAGGTTAAATGTTGATGCATGAGAGATGTTGGTGACAGTGCTTAGCTTGTCGTTGATCAGTGAGTCTCTGTTGCCCCCTGCTGTTGTCCAAGTGGTCTAGCAGGTCGTCACATAGCGCAGGCCCAGCTGATGCAGTCCTGTCTGGCTGCAGTAAAGACTTCCATGCTGGTGATCCAGAGATCCCAGGACACCATCAGCGCTGCCCTGCAGGCTGAACAGAGTCACGGCATGCTGGAGGACACACTGAGCAGCCTCCTCAGCTGCTACATACACATCCTCACTGATGGTAAGAAACAAAAATGAACCAAAAAATGTGGTATGAATGATTCTGAGTATGTTCAGTAACAATAAATGTGCTGTAAGCAGCTTCAGGGGAGCAGATTGAGTGCTGTTCATTGCTCAGTGGAGTCTCAATTAATGCTTTTCATTAATTGATTAACTGATTGCTTCAGAATTTTGGGCAGTGTATTGTCTTAAATAAGAAACCACAAACACCTATTTGTTCATACTTCCCTCTCACTTCTTCCTGCCTCTGTTCCTTTTCCTGTTTCTAGAGGAGTTCATCCAGTCTGTCCAGAGCACAGCCGGCATGGCTGTGGTGTTATTGATCAGGTCTGCCATGGGTTGTGGAGATGAAGTTGCTACTGTGGTGAGTTAAGAAATCAGGATTGTGCACATTATACTTACATTTTGAGAATATTTGCTTGCGTTCTGAATGAGATTTACTTGTAAAGTAATAATCTTGGAAATATCGTAACATAACACAGCAAACATAACATACATAGGCATTCATTTAACACAGCTGCAGAAAACAGTAGGCAAATGTTTATTAACAAATTCAAATTTAAAAAGCAGCACTTCAAAATTCATGTGCTGTGAAATTCAGATTTAGCTGCTGCGTTCCCTGAATACATTATTGATTCATCTGCAAGTTATTTTCTCAGTTGATCAACCAATCAATCATTTAGTTGGATGAAAAATGCGGCACAGCTTCCAAAAAGTAAAGCTGCTCCAGTTCAGAACTGTATTAATACTTTCATTTTGGACAACTTTATACACGTTAAACATTAATGCTTCCTATCTTTAGGTGCTTGAGTCTTTTGAAATTGTAATGCTCTTAATGCTCTTGGTCATCGTGCCTCTGTGTGTCAGGTGTGCAGTTTGCTGCAAAGTTCAGTGCAGGGTTTGGACTCAGCCCCTCGGTGGTTAAAGCAGAGGTGTGAGGGTCTGTGCGGCAGTGGTCGCCCGCCGGGTGTCTCTCTGTGTCTCTGTCATGGGGCTCTGGCCATGTTGAGCTGGAAGGGCGCTCTCGCAGGGCCACAGTGGGAGCGGTTGCTGCTGTTGGTCCCAAACACGCTGCTGGATCTCGATGCTGGGTAGGTCTGATCCCCGTTCAGAACTGAATGCTCCAGTTCGTAATTCTTTCATCAATGACAAGGAAACACAATTGAACAATTAGTCTCAAAAATCATTTAAAACAAAGAAGTTTTTTTTTTCTTCACTGTAGTATAAAGGAGTCCAGTACAGCCATGGTGGTGGCTCGGGTGCTGAGCCTGTGGAGTGGTGCTGCCCTGGACTGCCTGCAGGGGGACAAGCAGCCCTGCCTCCAGCAGTCCCTCAGCGGGGGTTCAGAGCTACAGCGACACTTGCTGGAGCACATCTACTCCCACTGGGAGCACCCACTGGATGGGGTCCGCCACCAAACCCGCTCCCTGTTCCGCAACCTCCTCCTCCTCCATCAGCACACCAAACCCTCCACCTCTGACCCAACCAAGGACTCTTACATCACAGAACTCACCCACAGCCTGCTAGGACTGGAGTGGCATATGAGAGGGAAGTACGGCTCCTTGGGCTGCCTCGTGGAGCTCTATGGGGCAGGGTACCTGCTTGACATCCAGCCCCAGCTGCCTTCATGTCTCCTGGGCCTGATGGGTGACCAGACCCTGGCTCCTTATGCCAGCGACCTCCTGGAGAGGTTGTTTGTCAGCCACAAGGCACAGCTGGCCAGTGAGGCTGCTGCAGCAGACAGGGCCACAGAGGACTGGATGGAGTGTTGGCACCAGACGTGGGTCACCCCTCTGCTACGGGTCCTGTGCCGTGCCAGACTGGACCAGACCACGTACATTCTGGACTATTTCCTGCCTAAGCTGCTACGCTGCAGCCCCTCCAGTCTGGCGCACATGGTGCAGGCCTTGCAGGACTCACCGCCGTGCAGCACAGGTAAAAGCCTCTGTAGAGGAAAACACATTCACATTCCTTATATCTGAGGCTCTTTTCTTTCTTTCCTTCTATTTATTCCCATGACATGTCAGCTGTGTATTAATGTCTCTCACCTAGCGTTCTGTTTTTGCAAGAAAGATTGTAACAAAGCCTTCTTTCCACACTTTCTTTTTGTATGTGGTAGGTGAATGTAAACATCCAACCATTTTCTGTTTTTCTATCCTCGGTAGGTCCTTCCGGCAGCAGGGGTGCACTGGGAGCTCTCATGACATGCCTGCGGGCAGCCAGGGCTCAGGGTGTCGTTCCATCCTCAGAGGAGGGTCTGTGGGGAGGAATGGTGCCCCTCTCCCTGCTCCAACAAGCCCTAGTACACAAACATGATCAAGTGAGTATGTCTGTATGTTATGTGTTTGTCAAGTATTTTTATCTCCTCATACATTTTATACAGTGTATAACTTCAATTACGTCATCAAATCCCCCACCCAGGTGAGGATGGATGCTTTGGGCTTAGTGTGTGAGAGCCACCGCAGCACCGAAGTTCTGACCTCACAGGAAATGGATCTGATCCGCCACTTCCTGCTGCCAAATCTTAACAGTCAGTCACCAGGTGTCAGACAGCAGACAGTCAGCCTGCTGAAGAAGGTCAGCCATTAACTCACATTTTCTTGACTGTTTGAAAATGTTTTAATGTTGATGTTTGCTTAATGAAGCTTGAAATCCTCTACTGTGCAGTTGCTTTGTAGAATGAAGGACAGCACTCAGCTGCTGCAGAGGAGACTGATCCAGGAGCGAGACCAGGAGCAGAGAGACAGAGACCAACACACGCTACATCTGTACAAGGTACTGTATACACACACAGCAATGCAGCAGCCCACCTGAGTCTTTTTGCTTGATAAAAACGAACCGAAAGCTTTGTTGTATGTGATGTAGGAGTTCCTGCGCTGGCTGTGTGTGAGGCTGCTGGAGGTTTTGCTTCCCGGAGCTTCCTTCTCCAAATGCCTTATGTCCCTCCACCTGCTGTGTCTGCTGGGCCAGCTGTTCACCTTCAGCACAGGTACACTTACTGCACATCATCAGCAGCCATATGTGACTTACAGAACTTCCCAAAACTTCACAGCTGTGTGAAAACGCTCCCACTGTTACTACAACACCACACCGGACAATTGAGATTCATCCTCCTGCTGCAGTATGCATAGCCATATAAATGTTGCAGGAGTTTGCCGAAGAGTTCAGAGTTTAGTGCTTTACTCAAGGACACCTCAGTGATGGTACTTGGCACATTTCAGTGCAGTAGCAGTGGCCAGCTCACAGCTCTGGAATAGTTCTCTCTGTTGGTGCCTGAAGCAGCAGTCTATCCAGTCCCGGCCAGCCTCTTTACTTTGATGCCAGCCTGTCGCTCCAGCTGGCTCAGTGCGTGCTCTACCTCTTGTCAGTCAGCGTCTCCTCCTGTGTTCCCTCACCTTTACTTCTCTGTTTCCCTCAGGGCCTGATGTCTTTGCCCTCGGTGAAGTCGTGACCTCTGCCCATGCTCAGAATGTCCTCTACTGTGTTGCCAGCAACTTCCTGGAAGTCAAACAACTGGCTTCATCATTACTACGGCAACTGCCACCATCAGCTGTGGGATTACAGGTTAATATGAGGAGCAGGCTCAGCCGCTACACTGAAAATATCCTACTGACCGAAACTTAAAAATGTGTAATGTGTGTTGACATTGGTTTTATAGCATTGTCACTGTATTTGAAGCACAGTCAAAAACTTAGTTGTATTTTCAAGAAGTTTTACTGATCTCACCTTGGTCTTTATGATGTCAGGTCCAGGAGAGGATACATCGTGTCCTTCAGGCTGCTCTTGATCTCAGTACCAGCACCAAGCCCTTTGACAGTGTTTCAGCAGCCCACCTCCTCAACCTGCTGCTCCATCAGCCGGACCTGATCCAGGCTCTGCTGCTCTGTGCACAGGAGCAGGGCCTCGATTTCCAGCCTCCCTCCCCCCCGCCCCAGCCTTCTGAGACCATCATCTTGGAGCTCAACACACTGGCTGGTGAGCTCCACATGCATAGCCCTAATAAATGTATGTGTGCAAGCTGGCACGGTGTGTTGAATATAAGGATTTTATTGTGGTTCTGTCCCCAGTGGTTCAGTTCTTGCTGCACTCTCTGCAGTTGGAGGTGTCGAGGGCCGAGTCATCTCTCCTGCAGGCAGCTGCTTCCTTTCCTCTCTATGGCAGAGCCCACTGCATCACTGCTGTCCTGCAGCACCTAAACACTGAGTGAGCACATGAATCACAACATGCACACATCTTACAGGCTTAACTCTGTTTGGATCTATTGCTTCACTGTTGGCAGTGGCAGAAAGCTCTCGTACCTTCCATGAGTACAACATCATGTGATCATGTGCTCACTTGTTAAATGTATGTGTGTGTTTAGGAGTTTGAGCCAGACCGAGCAGTGGAGATGTCTGGTGTCAGAGCTGATTGCTGTGTGCTACAGGATGTCTGATGTGGTCTCCCCTGTAGTCCAGAGCTCGTCCCCGGAAGGACTCATCCCCATGGATACCGACTCAGGTGACATCATGCAGCAACACTTTCGTGTTCTCATCTTAAAGCTCGTTGTTTATTCTGTGTGGTTCTGCCTATGTTCCAAGTCAGATGCATCAAATGTAAATTGCTTCCTCAAGCTTGATGAATGCCACCTGTTCATGAGAAGGTTAGATCTGATCATTAGCATATTCACTGCCCCCAAATGGCTATAAAGGGGATCTGTTCTGCTCCATCTGTGGGCAAGTTTTAGTCACAAAAATGAGAAGTGATGACAAGAGAAGTGAAAAGAGTAAATCAAAGATTTACACTCTGCAGAGGCATGGCAATATATGACAGCAAAATGTGGTCTCTTAATATTGCTTTATTTAAGTAAATATTATATTTAAAGAACAAATATGCCTAAGTATAGTATATGGTCGATAAGAACAATAATAATGCATTACAGATGAATCAGGCTAGTGCGCCCATAAGCAATGAAAGACAGCCAAGGGTCTCACTGAGCATGGAAATCCTGGATTACACTGGATCACTCTTTATTGCAGACAGGGAAAGATGAAGTTAATTCTCAATGGAGTTCAGGAGAATTATATGGCAACAAAATGAAAAATACTAAAAATAGATCCTTACATTTTTTCACACTTTAATTGAGAAGAAGTTTTGCTGCAGGTTATATTCCCTTAAATTTCAACACAGAGAAATCTAAAGAGAATTGTTTGGACAGATCTATGCTTATAGTTGATAATAATGTACAGAGGACATGGAGAAGATATTGAGAATATGACTTTTTTTTTGGCGTGTGCTTGAACAGAGGCGTCAGCAGGTCTGCAGAAGATCCTGCAGGAGATTCAGCCCAGAGACACCAATGACTTCTTCACAAGTGCCAGAGAGCTGGATGCACACCACGGAGATGGTCACACACAGACACAGACCACACACACACCGTCATTGGACACAGGTGAGTTAGACATCATTATGCTAATGCCGTTCATTATTACACAGATAAATATCTTGGCATGCCTCATTAGTCTAAACGATCCAGTATTACACCTGTTCAGATGTATTCAGATTGTGAGGTGCTCCTCTGTGAGGGGACGTGGGAGGAAGAGCCATGAGGCAAAGATGCTGCGTGAGGTGAAAGAGAGAGGTGGATGCTAGTGTTCTAAAAACAACAGGAAGTTTTGTAGTTTGGCCACTGATTAGGCCTCTTTATCAACACGGTCAACAATTGGATCGATTGCAGCGGCTGGATGCACAGCTTATGGACGCAGTTAAGGAACTTTACAAGCCTTAGTCCGCGATTTGCACAATTTGTGTTGGAAATCTTACTCCTTCTCAACCCACAGACATGATACGCATATTATTAGATTCACTTTCTGATGTTCATCACGAATAACGATCATAAATCTGCATGGAAATCATAGAAATTCTGTTTTGTAGAAGAGGATGCCCCCTTATGGAGGGAGATGGAAGGCCATCTATTGAGTTTATCTCTATCTGTTTGTTTGCGCAGTCACAATTAGCACACATCTTTATGACTGCAGCAAATTTGACTGATGCGAATATATACAACCCCAGTAAAGCTCAATAAATACAATAGTGGTACACGTGACATATGTATCAAATGTGAAAAGGAAAGAGGTGCACTTCTTCACTGTCTTTGGCACTGCATGCAAATACAAAGGTTCTGTGAAGCAGTAAGAGAGTGCATTCATCACATATTATCCATACAAATACTTCTGAAGACAAAGGCTTTCTTGCTAGGTTTGTATCCAGCTCATTATAACATTAGAAAGACACAACAATTGTTTTAGAAAGAGGTCTGTTATTGGCCAGAGGAGTTACTGCTCTATCATGGAAGAAGCTTGGCAGGTGGACTAGGTAAATTACCAATGACTGCTCCCGTAGAAACAGTACATAGGCTGTTGGTTGTTGCTAATGTTGTCTGAGGGGGGCTCACAGTGTCAGACAAAAACACAAGTTGTGTCACCAGTGAGTGCAGTACTAGTGATGTCATGAAGGGGGCAGTGTTTGACCTTATTTTTGTGTGGTACATTTACTCCAGTACCTCTAGGAATCTTATTAATGATTACATAAACCACTGTAACTGCACAGTGACGGGGAAAATGAAACGACTGTGTGTGTGTGTGTGTGTGTGTGTGTGTGTGTGTGTGTGTGTGTGTGTGTGTGAGCGCACATTTGGGAATGTATAGTATGTGTATGACCAACATACACATACTATTGATAACAAAGGCAGGGACGATAAGTGACGTGGGTCGTCTTTTGATTTCTGGGAATACAAAACTTTAACATACTAATACAACAAATCCATCTTTGTTGTAAACCAAAAAAGTGCTGAAACTTTTCCCATGTCACTTGTTTCATGTTTGTGTGTGTATGTGTGTTGGCTCCAGGCGGTGAGGGCTACAGGGTGACAGCACAGATGGTGCTGGTATGTTGCTGGCGGAGCATGAAGGAAGTGGCCATGCTGCTTGGACAGCTGTGTCAGAGCCTGCCTCTGCACTACACCAATGACAAGTCGCACACACACTCTGGGCTCATCACAGAAGCGCAGGTGAGGTCCTGATGTACTGAACACACTCACACAAGTCTCGCTCCGCCTCTCACTGCCGCTGTCTCATATACAGTAGCAGCCAGCCTGGTTTCAGTTTCTGGGCTTGTTGTAGCATTTTGACCAATCAGTGCTATTTTCAATCTTATGTTTATGGTGCACTTTATTAATTATGTCTTGTAGTGTAGTGTTAAGTATTGTGTGTGAACCCTCAGCCTGATATATCTTACTCCTCTGTGCCATAGAGCTTCAGTGTCCATTGATGTGTTATTCAAACACATTCAAGAAAGAAGCTGTATGCTGAACACTGAATGCCTCTTGTGCTTGTGGCATTAAAATAGTCTAATTTAAACAGCACTTCATTCAACATTGGCAACCTCAGACCAAAACTGTTACTGACCTATAGCAATAAGGATGTTCTGGTCCACTGGATCAATATCAGTACCGATAATGGCCTTATCCAGTTTCTTCATCACTGTTGTAAAAAAAAAAAATCAGTGTTCATTCATCCACAGCAGACCGCTGACTTCGTTTTAAGTGCTCCAGTGATCTCTGGTATCATGTTACCTGTGTGTGGGATTTAGTGACATCTAGTGTTGAGGTTGCAGATTGTAAGCAACTGAATACCTGTGATCTCACCCTCTTCTAAAAAGTTGAAAAATGTCAAGAGCTGGTATTCAGTTTGTCTGTTCTGGGCTACTATAGAAACATGGCGGCACAACATGACGGACTCCATGGAGGAGGACCGGCTCTCAAATTACCGAATCCTGCTATGGCTAAGGGATGGTGTATGTTTTGTATGTTGGTAGCTTTTCACATCTGACAGAAGGGACTTCAGACATCTGCTGCCTCTACTCCACTCTGTATTGTGACTACACTTATTGCTTTGAAGGCACATTGTGGGAATGGAATGGCTAACAAGGCTAACCAGTGTATAACAGCTGAGCTGTGGTAGTATGCTGCTGAGAACACGAGCCGGCCCCCACACCTCGATCACATCGGGAATTGCCACTGTGATACAATGATGATAATCTAAAAATACAACTGCCCGACCCGAATGTGGACACTAGCACTGTGTCAGCTGAGATCTAGTAAGCTATTTTAATCCATCCACACAGCAAGTATGCTTTCTATGTATAAAGGTGGCATTTTCTTCACTGTATGTGTGTATACATGCTGTAGCAGGGAATGATGTGAATGTGTGTGTGTGTCTGTCAGTGTTTGTGACCCCACGCTGGGAGGCTCTTCAATTAGCATCCGCCCTCGTTAGCGCCGCGCTTTCATTTGAGGCCCGACCCTGCTGGTTTAACGGCCGCGACGCCCCTCCCTTTCCACTGCATTCTTTCCAAATCACTTCCACCACCAGCAGGAAAACACTGAGCGCTGCAAACAACACACTCCCACACACACACACACACACACACACACACACACACACACACACGTAGACTGACACAGACAAACGCACACTGGAATAGTTGTCTGAGTGGTTCAGCATGTGAACATCCATAATAACAAGGGTACCAGACATAGGCTGTGTTTGTCTGTGTAGGGGGTAAAGGGTGTGTGTGTGTGCACATGTGTGTGTATGTGTTTGCTTGTTGACCATGCGTGTACACTCCTGAGGAAGAAAGTAGGAAGTATCATACTGTACCATGTGCTGAATGTGTGTTTTTGTTTGTGTGCTGGAGGGCCACAGTTTTTAACTGCTGGTTCTTTACCTGCAACAGTTTGAGTCGTAGGAATGTTTATTTGAGATCAGATCTCATCATCGGTGGGTTTACTGCAGGGTTAGCAGCAGGCCGTGCGTTAGACTGCATGTTATTTATCAGTAACTGGCTTTTATTTCCCGTTATTTCCTCCAGTTTTAGAGCTTTTCATATCAGTGCTCTGTTCTCATTTGGAGAAAACTGACACTCACTGAGATATGAAGTGACAGTGGTTTATATACACAGTTAGCTGTGTGTACCTTTGCAGTAAATATTAGATGTTGGATTAAGTTTACTTGAAGCAGGAGTGATTTTAAAAGCTGTAATTGTCTCATCAGTTTGTGCTTAAGCAGTCTTGTTGGCGTCCAGACGCTGGCAGATTCTATATAATACAGCATGAGCCAAATTGTATTAAAGGAATAGTTCAAAACGTTGTGAAGTTTGCTGAGAGGAGCGGTTCAGTACAACTCTCATCTCTGTACAGTAAACATGATGCTAGGGACCGGTATGGCTCAGATGCTAGCAGCTAACGTTGACAATTCAAAGTTTAATATTAAGCCTTATAACACAGCCAGGGTCGTCTTAACTATCACTGCAGAAATTGACTCGATAATGACGTCACAACCACAGTGTCCCGAGGAGATAATTGATGGTGATATCATGTTTCCATGTTGTCCACTGTGGTAACTATGGTGACGGGCCTCATTACATAACCGATGATTTAACAAACTGGAGGACCACGCGGACGAGAGGAAAATCTGACCCTCCGTCCTCTCTGCCTTCACTGCATCGCGTTCTCTTTTTCACTTGCTCGTCATCAGTTCCACGCGTTGTGTGTGTGTGTGTGTGTGCGCGTGTGCCAATAGCGTGTGTGTTAGCATTAACACTCAGTGGGGTGATTCCAACAGTGTTTGGAAAGTTGGGTCTGGCTACGTCTTTGCGGGCATAGTCATTCTGCCCTACCGCGTGTGCGTGTGTGAGACTAAAACACATCTCTTTCCAAGATGGCTGTGAGCTCAACACCTCCTGCGGTCCTCAGCCAGCATCCTGTGTTACATCCTCGTTGGCCTGGCAACACTGCAGATGTTTCTGTCACTGGGTGGCACCATGGAAACAGCAGTGGTTGTGGATGGGCATTAATGGAAATGGTTTGATTTCTTTCTTTTTTTCATTGCTTTATTTTTCTGTCGGTGATCAGTTACTGTAATATTTTCAGCAAAGGTGACACACTGCGATTTAAACTTTGTGTTGATTGGTGGAGAACGGGAGGCGTAGCACGTTGACTTCCTGACAGGACAGTACTATGTAATAATAAGTTTCTGTATGTGTGTGAGCATGCTTCTACTGTATGAGTGTGACAGACCACCAGAGTCGCTGGTCAGCTGGGGTTTGACAGCTCTGGTGTTTATTGGCATAGCTTTGCCTGGATTGGTTGGAGCCTTGGTTACATGGAGGAGACCGACCGTTTGTTTGGCTGCTCTAAAGCAAAGGGAGAAACACACAGAACCGCACGCACACACACACACACACACACTGCTATTAACACAATAGGCATGCTTTGTCCAGCACTGCTCTATATTTGCTCTGCAGTGCACCATATTTTTACACCATTTTGTTTGAGTGTCAGATTTCTAAAAGTAGTCCGTATGACCCCAAGTGTTACCCTCAGAGATTCACACAGTGGAATGGAAAGTGTTCATGCACACAGCTCGTTGCTGAAAATCTCCTGTACCTGTCAACGACGGCTCAAAGTGAAGAGGATTCATGCAAGCATGTCCTAAATCTCATTTTAGTGATCACTAAACAGTAACTACTGAGTCTTTATTATGCAGAGAACAGTGAATTATAGGGTGACTTTGACTTCTTTGACTCTGTGAATCTGAAAAAATAGATGTTGTACGCAGCAAACACGAAGTGATATTCCCATTCAGCATCACTGAGGTACAGAGATCTGATTTTGGACAAATGTCTTGAATTGGTATTATGTGATGATAGGATACTTTATTGATTCATGTGGAAGAAAAATAAGGTAAATGACAGCTGTTGTACATATCAAGACAGAAAATTTAAGCAAAATACCATAAGAATGAAAATGGTACGAGCTCATTTGCATTCCACAAAAGATATCATACATGATAAAACATCATGTTTGTTCTAATCGTATAGTGCTTTTCCTTTATACTTATGTGGTTTATCAAGTCCTGCTGTTAATGCCGTTGATAGTCAGTGCAAACCATCAAGTCTACAGGACAAGGTCTACACATGGGTAGGGGCGGTTTGGCCCATATTATACTGATATTTAGAAGATAAAATACAATATGTTTGACACCACAAACACTTCAAACAAAAACTTTGACAGTGTCTGTGATCTGTTCAAGTGTCTGAAGCAGCAGAGTCATTTCATTAGCTTCTGTGAAAAGACCAGTGACGGAACATGAAGGAGAACCCTCTGGAGCTTTGATTAAGACTTTCTGCAGAGAAAATGTATTACGTGACAGCAGTATAGGCCTATAATTACATTATATATCCTTATATCGTTTCCTGGAAGTTTCCTGGCCTGTCTTCCTCATTCTTTTCCTGAAGGCTTTAACAACATTTAGACATGGATCCTTAAATCCATGGAAGGTACTGTAACCCTCTGTTTCGTCCAAGCCTTGGTACTGCTGATAGTAGTGATTAGCTGTAATTACATCTAATATTACATGTCAGCATATTTGCCTGATGCTGAACTCAGTCCAGGAGTAACATTTGTTTATTGTGTTTGAGTCAAAGAGTCTGAATTATCACATTATGGCTTTCTATTGTCTGAGCCATTTCTAAACCAGAGCTTCACAATTCTTCATGTCGATTGCTGCAACAAAAACAACAACAACAACAACAACAACAAACATTATCAGAGTGCTGTCTAACCTCGGCCTCAGGGGAGAAGTTGGCTATTTGGGTCACTGTCACGGCCCCGAGCCATACATGTAATTAGACTTGGGAAACTTCCCTCTCCGCATGGAAGTTTTTCTGGGAAACGGGCACATTTGCAAACAGGAAGTTGACGTCTAAATAAAGTCCCCCCCATACCCTTCCCCGCCCCGAGCAGGAAGCTTGCTCGGCCCTTTTAAACAGTTACACAGACGGGAACCTTCGGGAGGGAAGCTTTAAATAGGCGAAGCCACGGCCCGGCTCGGCCCAGCTCAGCACCGCAGCGGTCTGGGCCTCGGCAGCCACGGGCCATCTAACAGTGACTGTCGCTGCCATTTTTACCCCGGTGAGGTCAGGCCTGTCCTGAGAGTCTGCTCTGGCCACCAATGTGATAAGTCACTGGGCTTGGTACTGCTGTGGTTTACTCAGTCCATACTTTGGTGTTTAAGTTAGTCCACTTTAGGTCTGCAGGGTCAGTTGAGTTTATTGGCCAGTCATGTGGCCAAAATCAGGCTGGCCAAGCCCTACATTTTTTGGTAACATGTATTCTTTTTGTGATATTTTCATTTTCCACATATTTTTCATTCATTCCTTTTTTTCTGTCTCAGCACATTCTCCCGCTGTTTTTATCCCGTAAACCTGTCCTCATGCATCATTGTTCTTTTGCTCAGTGACATCAGGCTTTGTTGCTGAAGGTTACGGTGACTGGCGTACTCCTGGTTCATTTGTGGGTCTGCGTCTGTGTTAGTTTAGATGTTGTGTCTAACCCTACATCCCCCGAGGGGCCGTTGGGATTTTTTTTTTTTTTTTCTCCCCCGTTCCACACGGGGTGTTTTTGCGTCGGGGCCTTACCACCCCTCCCTGTGCCCTCCATGCCACCCCTGACTAAGTCGAGGCCTGGCCGCCTCTGTGGTGGCGGTGATACCACAGCCTTAATGACAGGGCACTGGAGCTCTGCGTCCGCCTCGCCCTGCCGCCTCACCTGCAACACACTCACCAGTTTACACACTGCCACAGCACTCAGTTGTGTGTGTTGTGTGTATGTGTATAGTTAGAATAATGTTGCTAACACTATTACTAACTGGATGGTTTTACTGACAGTGGCCATTATGTGGATGTCTCAGCATCCTTATTTGAACACACTTGTCACGCTACTGACATGCCGCTCTCACGCTTGACATGCTCAACGCTCACTGGCTGAAAACTAAGTGCTGTCTCTAAAACAAGAGTGTAACCTGTGTTACAGCTTCACTGTGCTTGCCAAATAGAGAAAAGGCTAAAGTGGGATGAGATAATGCAGTTCACCGTTTGACTGACCATGAGTGGAGTTACGTCTTGTGCGGGGGTGGAGCCGGGTGGGGGATAATTGTCCTGGCTTTGTTTTGAGTTTATAGCATGTAGTTAGATGTAATTGCTTGACTTAACATAATGATTCACGCAGTAACACAAAGAACAAAGTCTACAAGAGTGGTTTCGTTGGGCTCGTAGTGCTTTCCTGTTTTGTTTTCATTGCCCCAGTGGACGTATTCTCACTGCAGCTTCTCAGTTGATGCATTCTGCATCCACAAAGTTGATGAAGAGTGCTCTCATTGTGGGGATTTGTGCTGTTAGACTTAACTCAGAACCCAGTAGTGTCTGTGCCAGATAATGGTAGGCGATGATGCTTAACTCAGTCACTGAAATGCTGCCACTCATTTCTAAAGTTCAGCAGCAGCTTTTTTTCCCTTCTGTTATCAGGATTGTAAATTGAAATTGACGACACGTGATGGGAAAATGGGAAAATGTGATGAGTATTGTGTCACTATATTCTGATATTTTTTAGACAACATCACAGGTTAATAATCAGTGATTAAAAAATAATCATCAGAATTTGTTAGTGTGTCAGTGTGGGTGACATGTATCACCCAGAAAGTTGAAGCGACCCCTCCACAGTCAGACTTTGCTAAGGCCTCCTCTGCAGTAAGACACTCGGAAAAATTCCAAACACTATAACCTGACTTGGCATCCTTGACCTGTCAAACCTATTATGATTGTCATGTAACTGAAAACGAGTGTTATTCAGGTGTTGCAGGACAATCCGTCCTTCTTCCAGTAGAGAAAACAGTCACTCTGCTGCCTCCGTTCAGTGAGTCTCAGCTGATGCGCCGCTCACTGTTAGCGTGTTCAGATGTGTGCAGCCTGACATGTCACATCATCTTTTTGACTGCAGTTATGTCACTTTGACCCCGTTTAACTGGTCACATCCATTTCTGCTGGAGGGTAAGGCAGGGGGCTTTAAAGTCAGGCATACATAACACACACACATGGTAGGTTTTCAATTTTTGGTGACATTACTTAGACTTAACATTAATTTCCTGGAGACTTACCCTAACCATAGCCATAACCACTGCTTGACTAACCCTAACCTTAACTCAAGTCTTCACCCTAAAATTGAATGATTTACATTATGGGGACCTGCATTTTGTCCCCACAAGTATGGCGAGTCCCCACAGTGTGACTGCATAAACAGATTTATGTCCCCACAACGTGAGTAATGCGTGGCTGCACACAGACACACACATTCAGTATTGCTGCTGTCACAGTTCAGTTGCTGATTCCCTCTGTGGTTCTCTCTGTTACAGGTGGAGGGAGTAGGCCTGTACTTCCGTCAGCAGCTCCTGCAGTCCCGTCATCGTGGCGCCTTTGAACTGGCTTATGTGGGCTTTGTGCGCCTCACCGACATGCTGTGCAGGTGTGTGCGTTCACATTCAGGGCAAAGGGCTGAAAGGTAATACTTGTTAATGGCTGTGGGCACTGACTCCCATCATGACACTGAGTGTCAGTGTGCTTTGTAATTAGCGAGCAGGCAAGTCATCTCAGTGTCACTCTTCAGGTATAATATACATGATTAGACAAAGAGAGGTGTTATTCATCATCTGGAGTCCTCTGGACGGCCAACAGAGATGCATGGTCATGAAAACATGAAGCTGTTCATAATGGAGTGAGACAATATTAACTCACAATGCAATACAACATTTTCGTAAATACTCTTGTTTTTCTTTCTAACGTGTGAGATGTCAGATGTCAGGATTGATGTCAGTGTCATGTCTTTGCTTGGATCAGAGTCAGGATATGTTTGGCTCTGAAGCTCACTAATTAACATGAATCATGTTTGATCAATATGTGCACAATCAGAAATGTAAAAACCATTTGGGAATGTATGGGGATTTATATGTTGGAACTATTTCTTGACAAATGACGTGTTATCCATCTGCAGACCTCTTCTGTGCAGTATCTTAAGCTATAGTTTGGGTTGTCAGATATGTTTGGTAGGGAAACAGCCAGCCTGAGTCTGTCCAAAAGGGACAAAATCCACCCATATTATCCCCCAAACAACCACAGTCTTTTCACACGTCACCATCTTGGGAAGCAAATAAATTGCTGTGAACTTTTCCTTTAATACCAGTTATAACAGATTCAGATTTGGTCTAGTTATGCTAATACTTACATTTTCCTGTCCCTTTTCAAAGGTCAATTTTACATCTGATCTTATCTAATTCACTATATTATCATTTGCTACAGGATCTGTTTTCAGTAAAAAAAAAACCCATTGTGTCACTTGATTCCATCAAAGAGAAAATTATCGTGAGAATTTAGCAAGTTAAAGCCAAGTTAAAGCTACTCACGCACTTTCGTTGCTCATTGAACTGAAGCACCGTACAGACCGATGGGGCCTCTGTGGCGACATGCTGCCAGGGGCAACATTAAATGTGGCTTGAGCCTCACACAGCTCTACACTATCCATCATCTCTGCTATTCATGGAAATAATCCTACTATTATCCTCCTGGGGGGAAGGAAAAAAAAAAACCCTAACTTTTAATTCTGAATGACATGAAAGAATTTCTCACTCTCTTGTACCTCTCTGTTTTCCTCAATGGCGCGTTGTGGAAGATGTCTTTAGCCCTGTGGCAGGTGACAAACCACAAAACCGTCGCAGCAGCGTTGCCTTTGAACCACCCAGTGCTGAGCAGTTAAATCAAAACTCACTTGTTTTGTTCTTGTACAAAAACCAGTCTCGCAGTGTGTTGTGTAATGAGGGCGACATTCTAGCGGTTGCGTGTAGGAGTGCTGGGAGTGTGTGTGTGATCTGCTCGGGGCATGTGTGGATGTGAGTGTGTGTTTTCAGGAGGGGACGAGCGAGCAGTGTGTGGATGGTATGCAGGCCGTGTGCTGGGTTATGGGGTGTTGATTGCGGGGTGCTTAACCACAGCCTTTTGATGCTCTGCCTTGGGATCTGGCTCTGGTGTGTTCCACTGTGTTTGCACTCTCTCACTGCGTCTCAATATCTTTCTCCTCATTCTTTGCCATTTTCTCTTTCTTTTACTTTTTCCGTCTCTCTTCACTTTCTCTTTTTGTCTCTCCTTAACTGAGGTCACTTGTTAGGCTTGAGCATTTATGTCTGCAGTTGTTTACAGAGGTGGTCCCCAACCTTTTTGTCAGACGCACCCACACAGACCTGTGAGATGAACTCAAGTACCCCTTCACCAACACCACCTGCTGTTTACTATTAATGATACTGAAGAGGATTTTGTTGCAAAAGTTTTTCTAGCGGTTGAACTGTTTAGTTTTCACACATATTATTTATTTTAATCATCTTTCTACCTGCCCCCTTTTCAACTGCAGGGTATAAGGGTACCAGGATAAGAACCCCGGAAATCAGTCTATACCTCACTGCATGTGCTTTTCAGTGAGGATGCGTGTGTGTGGTGTGTCAAGTGTGTGTTGAAGTGCACTGGAGTGTGTGTGTGTGTGTGTGTGTGTGTGTGTGTGTGTGTGTGTGTGTGTGTGTGTGTGTAGCAGCGCTGCGCCCTCGCTCTGTCCTTCACGTTGGATTGTTTTAATTTGTCCTCTCCGCTCCACTGGCTCTTGTTAAACAGCTGCTCCTTACAGAACAGGGCATAGCGGTTTCTTGTGGGTGTGGGTGTGTTTGCCAGACCTGCTTCAGATCATATTCTTAGCATTTGTTGTAAAACGCAACCAAAGTGCACGACTATACATCATGTATTATATATATTTTTTAGCTGCTAGTGTGTCTAAAGTAACCTAATGTGTATATTGTGTATAAAAATATTAAAAGTGGTATTATTAATACATAAATATGTAACATAACGAATCAACATGTGGCATTTCATAGTGATTCTTCTGCTTTAAGATGTTTCAAGAATGTGTGTTTGATATTTTATTGAAGTTTTTGTATAATTACTCATTTAAAAAGGCAAAGTCAAAGGATTTAGACCCATTATTTACTATGTGTGTGTGTGTCTCTGTGTGTGTCAGGAGTGGAAGTCAGGCCCTGCAGCAGCTTCCGGCCCGCTGGCTGTCTGAGGTTCTAGAGGAGGTCAAATCCAGCGACCCGTCGTCTAAGCTGTGTGCCACACGCCGCAGCGCCGGAATACCCTTCTACATTCAGGTGTGTAAGCGCATAACCGTATGAAAAGGCTGCTTTCTTGTTTCGCTCTCGACGCTGGACTCGCTCTGTTGACTTGAAGTGGTGGAAAGAGGCCGCTTTAATTTGAAACACTTGAGAAGGCAGAAGATGCAGCCTTTTGTCAGTAAACAGCACATTCCTCTGATGGAGTGTGTGGTGGAGTGGTCCTCACGTCTTTCTGCTCCATTAGTGAATCTGACCCTCTCTGCACACAGTCATCCTTTGTCAGTGTTTGTGATGCTTTGGTGCTACTTCAGACACACTTTGTGAAAGAGATTTTTCCACCATCATACCGACACTAGACTTTTGGCAAAAAGGGATTACTTTATTTAATTTTCTATAAAAAAATCTTTCTTAGGTGGTGCGGTGGAATTGTTGCTGCTTTATGTAAATTCTGCTGGATTTAGGTATACAGTGCAAATTCTAATCCACCTTAACTGTAACACAAGGCCATGTGACAGTAAAGGTTTAAATTTGGTCAAACTTAAGGTCACTATATGAAATGTATTGCATGGACATAGTGAGAGTTATGGCTGGTGAACAAATGTTAGATGATTCTCAGAGATTTAGAGACAGAAACTCTGTGTGTGTGTGTGTGTGTGTGTGTGTGTGTGTGTGTGTGTGTGTACATGCTTGTATTGTGTTCCTGTTTACCCCTAAAAGTAGTGCAATCAGCAGTTCTTGGCATGCCACTGGACCACTCATGCTGGAAGAACATTGAGTTTCTTAATCCATCTGTCTTTTTTACTCAGTGACTCACATAAACACTCATCTCACACACACACACACACACACACACACACACACACACACACACACACGCTGTCCTTTGGTTGACCCCTCTTGGTAGTCACCAGTCCCACACACCTCTAACAATGTGTTGTAATCTCTGACTAACCTGCCTTAACACTTGACTGACTCAGTCTGTTATTCAGCCACAGCTCGCCTCCCCGCTTCCTCTGATTACTGATATTAAAAGTAGACATGACAGAGTTCATGTTTTATCATAGCAGTGATTTCGGAGTGGGGTTGCTCTTTCTTGTGGTTATGGGTACGAGGTGCACGGCTGTGCCTCTGACATCACTGACTCTTTCGTTTTTTGTGCGTTTCTATGCCAGGCATCTGAGATCTTTTAACTAACTGAATTTAACCAGCTTTGGTCCTTAATTTTGAAATTGGCTTTAAACTTAATAATTCCAGTGTTTGCCTTTCTGAAGCTGACGTTGAAGGCAGTGATGTACTTATCCCTGATTATTCATGGGAATTATCTGCATGTTAACTGCTGTAAAAATCCTTGTTGCCTCCCTGAAATTACCTTTGGGATGCAAAGATATGAGAGCTTACGGTGAAGATACCGTAAAATGAGGCGTGAAGGCAGACCAGAGCACAATAGAAAACAAATATGGATGACTTAAGAATAGGATGAGGGGAGATGGAGAGACGGAAAAGATAAAGGAGAAAGCGGGAGAGTGCGGGAGAGCCCGGCAGAGAGGAGGAAGTCTTGGGAGAAGCAGAACTCGACACCTTGGCAGAGCTTCGGGCTGCATTCCTTCACACAGAAAGACAGAGTCAAATCCGGGAAGGCTGGCTCCTGCGCTCGCCTCATGCTGGTCTGAATCGACCTGGGACAGACTTCACAGGGACCGCTTATGAACCGAGGGAGTTCACAAGAGCCAGACTGTGCCTCCTCCTTCTCCTCCTCCGCTCCTCCCTACCTCCATCCTCCATCTCTCCATTTGTCCCAGGCCTAACTCTTAACCATAACCCGGGCCAGACACACAGCTGGCTCCCATCAGCTCCCACAGTAAGATAACTCCTTTCTCACACAGCAGCCAATTGCTGTCACCTCCTGGCTCCCACATTCCCAACTCCCACTCCTGGCACGTCCAGATGATGTCATTCAGTGAAGCTATCAGTATAGACAAACTTGAGTAATTGTATAGCTGTGTCTTTATGTGATGGAATACCACTATACACATTGATGAGCATAGTTTACTTCTGTTAAGAGATTCTACCTTATTAGTGTTATTAGTGTTTGTTCAACCCTCCAGAAATCAGTAAAGCATTCTGTTTTCATTCCTTTAAGAGTGATTGTAACTGACAATAATAATAATAGTAGTTTGGTAATAGCACATACCATGATTACTGCATCATGAAAATCTCATATTGTTGCAGCCCTGCTCCCGAAACGACAGCAGGTCACGTGTTATGAATGCATCAAAATGCATCAGTTGCCTGTATTTGCTAAATTGTACGCAGTGCAGTGCATTGTGATGGCTGGTAACATGTAGCATGTGGAGCTTCTCTTTTGTTATTTTGATACTGACAGGAATATGGCATTGCATTATTACATGTAGTTTTTAGGGTCTGATAAAGTTGAGTTGCAAAAGTCTTTCACATGAACTTAATCAACAGCTTAGCAGCATTAGACCATCAGGCTATATATGTTTGACCTGCATAATGAGAAACTGCACAAATGTACATATTCTAACAATATAAGTATCAGGATTATATCCAATCCAATAATTACTGCACATAGTATTCATGCAGCTGTAGTTCTTAGTACACTGAGTACACAATCCTGAATTCTTGGTCTTGGGAAGTACAACTGCAAATGTGAAAAAGCTGTCTAAAGCTTCTTGCGGCTCCAGAGGGAGCTGCACGATAGCTGGGTCTCACCCTCCGCTGCTTAAAGTGACCTCACTGGATGCAGTTGAGGTTTGGACTGAAGGCTAGAAGTTAGATAATGCGAAAAATCTGAATCACCCGAATGTTTGATCAAACTGTTGGCATTTGAGTTGCATTGTGGATAATGTAGGCAGGAGGTTTTGACAAGGAAGACAAATGTGCAGAATAAAAAAAGATGATATCTTTGGTCCTGCTGCTTTGATTTTGATCCGTCATAAGTCTAAAAGCTCTTAAAAAAGATGAAAATCTGATGGAGACACAGTAATACTAGTAACATCTCTGAAACGGACCTGTTCTGTGACTCCTTCTGTTCTGCCTACTGCGTTTCTGTTCTATTTTCATGTTTGTTTTTTCCTTCTGCAGGCTCTGCTCTCCTCTGAGCCCAAGTCGTCCAGTTGCAGCCTGTTAAAAATGACCATGAGAGAGCTGATCGCTTTGGCCATGCCCTCTGCTGACAGGAACTCTGACAGCTCCACCATCCCTCAGGTCTGACCGCCCTGTAGCTTCATCCAGGAGTCCTACTCTTTCAAGTTTTCCATGTTTTGTTGTTTCAGACTCATCTTAAAATGGATTCAGTTCATCAGTTTACACACAGTACTCCACAATGACAGAGCAAAAACAGGTTTCGTGAAGGTATTAAAAATCAAAAACTGAATATCCATATCCAAGTATAAAGACGCTTGGCTCACCTTTCTGTAGGAAGTTTCTCACATTGTTCTTCGCAGAATACTTCAAACTCAACCAGGTCGTGTCGGGAGCATCGTAGCACAGCCATTTTCAGATCTGTCCAGAGATGCTCTGCTGGGTTCAGGTCTGGACTCTGGTTGGGCCACTTCAGATTTTCACTAAAGATTGCTCCATTTTTCTGACTCCATCTTCCCCTCTATCCTGATTAGTGCAGTACAGTCCGTGTCGCAGAACATCCCCACAGCACGATACTGCCACCACTGTGTTGGACTGCAGTGTCTCTTCCATGCACTGGTGGGAATAGTGGTCACATAGTTCAATGTTGGTTTCATCAGACCACACACAGGCGAACTCCAGTCAAGGTGCAGAAGCATCTCAGGGCCCATTGATAGAAGTAGGATGCCAAAAAAAACCCTTTTTTTGTTTTGAGGAGTATTGTGTGCAGATAGAATTGAATCTATTTTAAGATGACTCTGAAACATAACAAACTTGTCTGAAGACTTTCTGAATGCACTGAACACTGATGTGGTATCATAAGGACTCCTGCTGTGACTGATGCCATAGGACTTTCTTATTGAATGCACTTTGAGCTGCCCTAAAGTTTGTTTAATTTGTTCTGCAACCAAGCAGTATAAAAGCCAGGTGAGAAGCGTCAAATCAAGTCAGAAAGTAGAAAATCTGTGTAGCGTTGATTGACTCTGAAGATGAAACAAACTGTGTCATATCCATTGTAACGGCGCTGGTGTGATGGCGCTGAGGAGAGCTGCTCTGAAGATGCATTAGGAATGAATAGCAGCCTAACAGTGCTGCAGGTGAGGTTAAACTCCCAAAGCATTTCTGCCTCATGAAATATTGACGGACAGCAGTGAGTTTTGCAGCCCGGCGATGGAGATCTGTGGACAAACATAATGCTCCTCTGGTCTTTATTCTTTGAGCGATCTCGTTTGTGTTGTTGACCAATAAGTCATCATCTTTATTAGGTCGTGAATTCTTGATGAGGTGCAGAATGGTTAGATGTTATGTGTTTACCTCACCACAGGTCCATGCTGTGAACATCCTCAGGGCTCTGTACAGAGACACTCGTCTGGGGGAAAACATCATCCCCTTCGTCTCAGATGGAATGCAGGCTGCTGTGCTGGGCTTCACCTCTCCTGTTTGGGCAGTGAGTTTTTCTACTACTGTTTTCCATCCCATGAAGCTGAGGCAGGGAGATTCTGCTAAATGTAATATTGTTGAACAAGATTGCTGCTCTCTAATTTCTCTTCCTTCTTTCTTTGTGTCCCAGGTGAGGAACTCTTCCACTCTTCTCTTCAGCACTCTGATCACAAGAATCTTTGGAGTGAAGAAAGGGAAGGATGAGCACTCCAAAAAGAACAGGTCTGCGTCCTCTCCCTCTCTAACATGGCTCAACCACTTCAAGATTTCTGCCATGTGCATCGGTGCAGAATGAAATGCTTACATTTGAGTGAGGGACGCATAAATCAGTGGTTATCAGTCATGTATGTTCAAATGAGGTCTCAAAGTCATAATTGCTAGTGCAGTAAAGTTCTCTGTGTCAAGCCAATGTGGCACTCCTTAAGTACTGCACTTTAAATTCCTTACAACAATTAAGAGGTAATTCCACTTTCCAGTTCAGGTTCACTTTGGTTCAAAAGGTTAATAGCAAGAAATGCACGTCATCTTGTACTTGACCGTATTTCTTTTAAACTGTGGCCGTCCTGCACTGAATGTAATAAAGCTGTATTGTTGTAGGACATCAACAGTCAGCAGCGTTACAGGGAAGCAAAGCAGAAACAGCTCGTGCGTAAACAGTGGTTGTTTCACACCACCGGGGGGCGCTGTTGGAACACCACTCTGGCTGTAATACAGGTTTCACTCCACTCACACCCACTGCTGATTATTGCATGTGGAGATGCATGTCTCCGCTGTTGCACCAGCAATAATGAAAGAACACTGGAGGGAAAAAACAATGGGCAGTTTCACAGTTAAAAAGTAAAACAGAAACACGCAGTATCAGTGTATTATTACTGCTCTGAAAAAACTCTCATCATCTGGTCAGTGCTGTGCTGTACCTGGTTTCATACCTGTGGGCTGTCATTGAAAAAGCTCCAAGTACAGTACAGCAGCATTAGCTGTAAACGTGCACCATCAAAAGTACAGTTACAAACAAAAAGCTACAAGTGTGGTCTTAAGAGGGCTGGAGCTGTTCACCGTGACACATCTGTGAACAATATGATCTGGATTACAAAAATGTACTGTGTCACGCAATTTGGCAACATCAGCTGAAGCTGCATTTGAACCAAAGGGCACGGGGCAATAAAAGTATCCAGTGAAACCAAAGGTGATGCTTATGATAGATAATTATGTTTGATCTGGACTCTGGCAGATCTTTGAGTCGGATCATTATGCTTTTAGCCAGAACAATGATAAGTGATAAACAGGACGTCAACACACAGGTGATGATATCCTCACGGCTTTTCGGGATAAATGAGATTACCAGAAACATACACAGCCGAAAGCCGCTGACATGCACGCTCAAAATGTTCTGTCATGCCAATAATAATCTTCTTGGAGGAGCTGTCAGTTGGTGGACGTCTCATTTCAGTGCCTAAAATCTTTATGTGATTATCCGCCACCGTCACACTCCCAGTCAGAAAGAGTTTGAGCTGATGATGAGTGTCTCCAATTTAGTTGGAAGGTCATCAGCTGTTTGTTCTGCTTTGCTGTCAAGGATTGTTTGAAAAATTGTGGATTGTTTTTGACGTTTCTGGAAAGAGTCTTAAATTATAACAAGCTCCCATTGCCTTGTCAAACACGCATCCCGGTGTTTGGAAACCTTGATAATGAAAACGATGGCAGACCTGGGTCAAGTGTATTTTTCCATATATATTTTATGATTTGTTGTTTCCAGCTGAGGTGCAGGATAGGTGGAGTTGAGCAAGTTGGAGCAACAGGTTTTACAGGATTATATAATCAAAGGAAAATATTTGATGCTGTAGCAGGAAAATCTTTAAAAAACAAGCATGCCTTTGCTGGTATCACACACGCTCGCTTTTCTTTGCTCTTTTCTTCCTCTAAAACATTATACTGGCTAAACATCAGCATGTTAGCATTGTCTCTGTGAACTGTTAGCATGCTAACAGTAGCGTTTAGCTCAAAGAGCGAATGTGCCTATAATTAGAGCCTCACAGGGCTGTTAGCGTGGCTCTCGGCTCTCACTCTGCTTTAACCTGTTGCTTCATTGCTGTTTTGCAGTGTAAATACGCAGAGTGGCATTGCACAGCTGCAGCATATAAAGCCCTGTTGGAAGCGATGCAGGGATCATCTGGTATTCACAGCATATTAAAACAAACGTGAACGATAATGTGCCTGCGCTCTTCGGCTGGAGGGCTATATGATGGTCGTATGAGGTCTATATTGAGCCCAGAAGTGATTTGCTGCCCCACAGATAATCCAGGGTAAAGTTTCACAAGGCTTTGGGCCCTTCTCCGGGAAGCTCTATCTGGTTCCCTCTACTGTGTTTCTATTGGCTGCTTCTCTGAAGGCCTCTGAACACTCTTAACCAAGTCAAGGCTGCTGCTGTTTATCTTGTCTGATTTCTCTTGTGTTTTCAGTCTGCTGTACCTTCCTCTCAGGTATCGCCCCCCCCCTGAGAGCAATGCTGTGCGGGGTGATTTTTATGTGCACGTGGGAGAGAGCGTGTGCTGTGATTAATGGGAAATAGAAGAAAGGCGTAGAAAATTAGCATTTCAACTCATTTCAACTATTTGTATGTCTCATATCAAGTCACTGATATTACTGTGCCAGTAAATCTCACTGTATTGATCTGAAACTGGTACCGAGCTTTGCGTGTATGAGCAAGAGGGCTGCAACTCGTTTGTAGATGTGTCTTTGGGAGTTTGTCTTTTCCACAGTCGGTTGTACGTCTGGTCTCTGTTATTACCCTGATTTTACGGTTGTGATCTCTGGCAGCAGAAAATGCATTGTGACAGCTTGTCCACTCTAATATTTGGCTGTGTGTGTGTGTAAGGGCCTCTTGGTACGCTGTAGCTGGAGCATAAACACATTTTCCTCTCACACAAACCAGTTTATTTACAGCATTGTGTGTATTTGTGTGTACGGGAAGACTGAGCTTCTTGCTGTCTGTGGGAATTTCAGCTGTGTATTTTGCATAGTGACTTGAATGGAGACGTACTGTTTGCTTGTGGATTGTCGTTCGACTGAGCCCAGACTCCTCCGCTCTGTGACGGTGCATTGATGTTGATCCGATGTCGTTGCTGAGATAAATACAACTGTAAACAATGCTGACAGAGCAAAGATTGCTCTCTGCATTCCAAGCAAAGCCTCCATCCAGCTTTATGTCCAGCCCGGGTCAACTCTCACTTTGCACTACTTGTGCTCTTATACGTACATCCAGGAATGTCCATGCCAGTGTTACTCAGCTGATGCAGTTATTTCAACTTATAGATTGACCTTGGTAAGTTATTAAAACTACTGGTTTCTAAATGTATTTGAGGTATGAGTGTTCCATCCTCTTCTTAATGTCTTTCCCTCAGTTTTTCTTTTGCTGACGTGCTTTTGAGCACAGTGCAAGTACAGAAGTATTATGAGAAAAATGTACTGATGTAAAGTGGAAAAGTTGGTGCCTGTAACTGATATATTGGTATGTATTAAATCATTAGAAAGTTAATACTGATGCATCGGCGTGGAAGCACCAGTGTCCAGTGGTCACCAGCCAAGGGGATGGACCACTCCAAAGGGTCACAAGATGAACCTGTGGGGTCGTCAGATTAGATGATTAATAGGAGAGAAAACAAAGAAAACACAAAGGTTTTGCTGTACAAATGTTGGCTAATTTGACCTCTTTTGCCCCTTTTTTTGTTAAAACAGTAACATAAACTAGAAACACTCAAGTAAAACTCATGAACCTCAAAACTGTACTTGAATATATGCACTTTCCTTTGCGCCACCACCCTGTGCCATTTGCCTTAAAGGTAATGTAGTGGATATGAGTATGCACATACAGCTGTGAGCCCACAAGCATGAGCAGGCCTTTCCCTTACACCTCCTCCTCTCCTCTCCTTACCCCTTTTACCCCATCTAATCTGCTCCGACACAACCTCTGACCTTTGTCCTCCAGGCAGCACAGTGCTGTCAGACTGAGAGACTCTCATTAGAGAGAGAAGAGGAGGGCTGGGAGTGTGTGTATGCACGCGCACACACACATACACACACACACACACACACACACACACACACACATACACACTCTTACATGAGGCCTGTATTTGCACATGCAGATGTTTAGGGACACTTTCAGATTTTTATTTTACTTGGACTGCTTTTGCTTTTTGCACTGTGTCCTTATGCAAAGAGTGTGTGCAGATATCCTCACACTTTATCTGTGTGTGTGTGTATGTGTGTGTGTGTGTGTGTGTCAGGTCACAAGAGGTGAGGAGTGTGTCATATCCCGGTTGAAAGAAGCTTTAAACACTACACACATGACTCACTTTCCTACCATGACAGTGCCTGCTGCTAACTTGAACCAGGTCCAGTGTGTGTGTGTGTGTGTGTGTGTGTGTGTGTGTGTGTGTGTGTGTGTGTGTGTGTGTGTGTGTGTGTGTGTGTGTGTGTATTTTTGTGCGTTAGTCCAGAATCAGTGGCAGTCGTGACTGAGGCAGTATGAGATCTCTCCAGTCTTGTGATCATGTGTTTGGCAGACCAGGCCTCTTTCCTTTAGGAGCGACTTGATTTAGACGGGCAGAGTTAAATAAAAACTTTATTGGCTCTGAGGCTGAATGGCGGTTGCAGCAGCAAGACCGCCAGTGTTAAATATAAAGTTTGTCATTTTATTGACAGTTGTGTATGTGTGTGAGTGAATACATAAGCGCAGACACGTGACCGTGGCACATGGTGCAGCATATGTGCATACACTCAAATGTAGGTGTTTATTTCTAGCTGTAGCAGGGTGAGCAAATGTAGAAGGAGAGTATTTGACACATTTCCATCTCCTTATCAGAACTTCACACCATCTGAATACTCTTCATCATTTCCCCTCTTCTGCCTCTTGCTGTCTCTGTGGCTCTAAGGAAGGCAGTATCAGTCGGTTGATCCATCTCTGTCCAGGCTGAAATATCTCAACCACTATTGGATGCATGAAATTTTGTGCAGAGGATGAATCCTGGTGAATTTGGTCATCCTCTGACTCTCCTGCTTGTGCTGTTAGGTTGACATTTCTCCTTTTGGGTGAATTGTATATGTGCCGACAGCAATAGAATACGTTCTTATACAGTTTGATAGAGACATTTATGCTCCTTCTCATGCTGAACTGTAATAAGTTTGGTGATCCTCTGACTTTTCATCTCACACCATCATCAGGTTTACATTTTAATTTCTCCTATTCTTTGGTTTTTGACCAAATACCTGCAAAACCAAACACAGTCCCATCACCCTCAGCTGTGCATTGTGTTTATTGCTAAAGAGCAAATGTTGTCATACTAACATGGTGAACATGGTAAACTTAGCTGCTTAACAGCAGTGTGTTAGCATACTTTAGAATTAGCCTGCTTAATAATGCTCATTTCCCTGGGTTTACCCTCTAAGTGCCGTTATTACAGTAAGAAATTCATGCTGTTTCTGCCTCTCCCTCTGTCTCTCCCCTCAGGATGACGGGCAGGGAGTTTTTCACTCGTTTTCCAGCTCTCTATCCGTTCCTTCTGAACCAGCTGGAGGAGGCTGCGGCCACGGTGGAAAGGTGAGGCTGTCCTCTTTAATCCACACGCATGCACACTCCACGTTCAGCCATTGCCATGGCACTTTCCTGATGTTATTATGGGTTTAATTTTACTCACTTTTTAGCTGTATGAGACAGTTGATTAGTGGTGCTATTGTCTGTAATCAAGCAGCGTTGCCCTGTATTGAATTCTTGTGTGGGCCTGTTTTCATTTGCTCAACTGTGACACACTGTTTGCTCAAAGCATAAGACTTTACAACCGAATAAAGTAAATCTCTTGTCAAGATTTAGTTTTGTTTTTTTGCAGTGGGGAGTTGAGTCTACTGAGGTTCATTGGCCTTATCTTTTTTAGCTCAGCCCCAACTCCCTTTTTAAAAGCATTTGAGTCGTCCAACAGCTCCCCAGGCGGCCTTATCTTAATATGGATCCAATTAATTGAATGCTTTTTCAGACTGGCTCTTTCACAATTTGACCCCTGTTAAAACATTTGCAAATTTCCCACGGAACCAGATCTAGGCTCTCTGACTTCCCACATCATCACTGTGTATCGCGCCACCCAAACAGACCAACCACACCACACTGTAGCAACACACAGCAGGACAGAAGGAAAAGAGAGCTGCCGTTAGTGGTTTTAGAGTCTTGTGGAAGTTACAGCACAAGTGCTTTCCCAAAATAGGTCATCATATACGAAGGATTCTAGAAATACGATTTGGAACTGTGCACATACAGTATGTACTACGTAATCTGTCAACCCTCCATAAACAAATACTGTAAAGAAGAATAGTGAATGAAAAACAATCTTGCATCCACAGATTAAGTGATTAAAAAACAGACAAAGACTATCCTCAGGCAGCATTCTGTAAAGAAGGCAAGCTTAAAAAGTGTTGCCTGTCTGCACGTCATGTCACAGCCTGGATGGGCTTTGCATGCGATCCTGAAATATTAATGGTTCATTTCTTTAATAGCAGACTGTTATACAACCTGTCTTTTGCTGCCACTTTTCAAAGTATTTCTTAGTCTACAAACACAACACAACATTGTCTTTGGATGAGTTCTCTTTCGATTGTTAATTGGTTTTGCAACACATGCACCCTTTCCACCTCTGGACCAGTAGTAGTAGTAGCTTGATGCACACACACAATACACACAAAAGAGAGAGAGAGAGAGGTATAAATGCACCTGCTGCAGGATTTGACCCCTTTTTAGATGCACCTAATTTGATTTTTGACGTGAAAATGCTGGAGCCCACAGCTCAGGAGATGGGCTTCTTAGTAAGAACATGTTGGTGCTGTTTATATGGCCTGTAAGTTCATACATTTTCAAATCCCTAATCTTATTATCTCACTGTAGTGAAATTAAACATGTTTATCTCTAAACTATTTCAGGTCAGTCCCCAAATTGCTGTGCAGTGATTTTTCTGCCGCGCACACTGTCGTATCTGCCACTTCCTTCCAAACAAAACTGATCATTTACTAACTAAACGCTAAGCTGAAGCTTTAGTTTACAGAAGCTGCTACTGTGCCCCTTTTACTACGCTCTATATGAAGAGTAAAAATACTTGAGGTCAGTCTTCTGTTTCCACTCTCTTTAAAAGATGTAAAACAAAAATAACGTTGTTCAAACATCCGGGTGCTGGAGATGATTGAGGAGTTTAAGGAGAGAGGACATTCATGGAGGACCTCAACGGAATGTGAGACTTCGGCCCTTTAATGCCACTTGGTCTCTTTTTCTGGTCTCTGTTGCTGCCTCCAGCTGTATCGCAACAAGGCCTAACATGTTTGCAATTGCCTCTATCTGCCCCCCTCCTGTCTCTCTGACATCACATCCTGTCACGTTGTGCTCGACTAAACCATGACACTAAACACACTGGACTGGTTACTAATTGAGTTGCTATTACATTTCCCATCTAGCCGATCTACGGCAGTCCCAGAGGATGGCTGTGCATGTGTGCGTTGTTGAATGAAGTAATGAAAAGCACAAGTTGTTTTCGCAGGGGGTCTGTTGTTCTGTCTCCATTCTATGAGATCCTCATGACTAATGACAGGGCCCTGAGGAGGCTTTGCTCTCTTGACACACTCATAAAAGCAGACCTGACATGTGTACAGACCTACTGCAGACGCTCTCACACTGTAAACACTGTTTTCCTGTGGTCTTTTCACTGTACAGACTGCTAAAGTAACGCTGCTTAAGTTAGGCGCTTTTATTAACCGAGATAAAGTAAAACTCCTCCGTCTCCAGCAGATATAAAACTCTCTGGAAGTTTGAAGAGTTGATTTCTGCTTCATTCATCCATCAAAGAGCTGGACTCTGACAGCAGGACAAGAAGCAATAAAACTGCTCTGAAGGCAAAACGTGGTCATTCTCCATATGAGATACCTGATATTCGAGTATTTTCATCATTTTCCTTATGCAGTCACTCGAGTTCTCGTCTGCTTCTCCATTTTCCTCCCTCCTTCCTCCACTGCGAGTGTGTCAGAGTGAAACTGTGAAACCGCTGGCAGAGACGGTCAGTTTCCATTCTGACTCAGTTGGCAGTGATGAGATTTGGATGGAGGAAAAGAGGGAGGTGAAAAGCTCAGCTCAAGGACGGATGAGGAGATGACTGTATTGGAGTGTGGGTGGTTTTAGATGTGCAGTGTGTATTAAAGAGCCAGAGGAATTAAGGCTTATTTTAGTTTGGCATTTTCATTATATGTGGTTCTCGTGTGTCAGACTTATTGCCATTTAATCCTGATTTTTACTGGACAACACACTGGAATTGCCACCAGACTCTTTGTTTCTCTTACACCACTGTGGCTCCATCAGCTACAGCTACATCGGCTATCAATTAAAACCACAACATAAATGACTTTAAAGGAGTATTTTGACATTGTGGGAAATACACTCACTTTCTTGCTGAGAGCTAAATGAGAAGATCATGACCTTTCTCACATCTGTACACTACATGTGAAGCTGGAGCTTGCAGGCAATTTAGCTTAGCTTGGTGTAAAGACTGAAACTGAGGCTGGTTACGTCATGTAAGTCCAAGTGAAGCTTGACATTTTTACATTTGTCAGTGAATTAAACAGAGAAAATATGACATGTTCTTTTGTGAGCTTTAGATTTGCTGGTGGGGGGGGGGGGGGGGGGCGTTATTTTTGGACAGAGCCAATCTAGCTGTGCCTTCTACGCCTAGTCTTTATGCTAAGCTAAGATACTCACCAGCTACAGACCAGAGAGTGGTGTCATAGCAAGAAAGCTACATGCTGTTCACAAAGTGTCAAACTGTTCTTAGAATGCAAATCTATAAAAAAGATGTGTAGCATGGATCGCCGTCATTGAGCTATTTAGAACTCCTCAAGTAGGTCACGTTCTTGGCTTTCGCCAAGACGTGTGAACGTGTCTCTGAGCATGTCACAGAAAGAAGACAAACAACAGTGAACAGTGTATACTGACGGGACTAAACACCTGCAGGGTTGTAGCTGAGATTCGATTCACGTACTTGTCTCTTCCCTGTCATTTACAACAGCCCTTCACTGGACACGTGAAGTTTACTTGTGTGGCTCGATACCACACGCTGTACAATGTCTCAGTGGACTGCACAGGCCTGCGTCAGAGATGGCACCTGACCAATCCCACGCTCTCTGAACACATCAGTCTGCTTATGCTGATTTATCACGTCTCGCCCCTCTTTATGACGGCAGGCGCTTCACCCCGTCTGCGAGTGTGGCCATTCGGAACAACTATAAACACTTTTGTCTTCAAACATGTCACTTGAAGCATATTGAACACCTCACCTGCACATTTCAGGTGACATCCATGTTGCTTTGCTAACATCTGACCAGCTGTTTGTGTGTGTTCAGTGACAGCGGTCAGGTGAAGCTTCACCCCAGCCTGTTCCTGCTGCTGCTGGTGCTCAGTCGACTCTACCCGTCTCCCATGGATGGATCGTCTTCACCTCTGGGACTCGCTCCTTTCATGCCCTTCATCATTAGGTGGGTGTCAGTGCCACACACACACACACACACATACGTACATGTCTGTCATCACACTTGGTGTTATTTCTCTGCTTGTCTTTATAATGTTCTTTTTTTTTCCGTACTGCTGTTATTCATCTTTCAAATCACTTTCCTCCATCGTAAAACAGTTGAGGTGACCTTGAATAAGAATTTCTACTCCTAGCTGCTTCAAGAGTCCCAGCAGAGCTGCTCAGTGACCCGCGGTTCAAAATGCAGTATATGAATGGGTATAAAGCTGTCCTACGAGCAGCTCCTCCCGTGTGTCATCACTATCAATGAGAATGTGTTTCAGTCAGCTCCAATGCTTATATAAAGGTTAAAAAGAAACTTCAGCATAGGGAATGTTCTGTAAATGTGAGAGGGTCACACACCTGCTCTCTCAGGCAACGTTTCTCTGAACCAGAACTCACCCTAAGTATAGAACAATCACCAAGACAAAACACCTGCAGTCTAAACGTCAGTGTCTGTGTGCGTGTGTGTGCGCGCGTGTGTGTTTTCTTTTGTTTTCACAGGTGCTTCTGCAATTTTTATATGAACTTCTGTCTTGCGTCATTTCTTTGCTGTTTTTTTTTCCCAGCTGATGTATCGCCACCAACGAAAATGGCTCAAAATAAGAAGCGTGTAGTGTGTGTGACTTTTTCTGATTGTGTGTTCCTGCACGCTAAGACAAAACACCTGTCTAGTTGGAGTCGGCGTCTCCAGCGCGTTTCTGTTTTGCTGCTTGTGCTGTCTTGTGTTGCAGCGGTTGATTAGATTGTGACTGGTTTTATCTGGACTCCTCTCTCTGTTTACTGGGGAGTAGACCTTCCAGGCGAATGGGAAACTGTGGTTACAGCCTTCATTTTTTACATTCCTGAGATGGACAAGGCTACAAATATTACTGGTACATGTTCATCTACTGCACCTGCAAATAGAACTGGAGCTTGTACCTCTTACACGCACGCGTTTGTCTTACTGTTCTTGTGAGGACCTTCATTGACATAACACATTCCTTATCTGCAGGCCCAATGTCAGCCTTTTAATCTTAACCCTAACTCCTAACCCCTCAACAGCTAAAATTAGCTAGCATTTTCATCATGCTATTAAATATATCTACTTGTACTATAAGTTGTGCAGATCACGTTTGAACTTTTGCAATGTGCCTTGTAAAAGCAGATAAAATAAAACCATGGAAGTCTAGATCAGAAAAGAAGCTTTATTGGCCAACTATGTGTGCACATATAAGGAATTTGACTCAGGTTTTTCATTGCTCTCAATGTACAAGCACAGGAATCTAGGCAGTGGGGCAGCAAAGCACTATTATGGAGACTGAAACTCAGTCCTGGAGGTGTTGCTTCTAGCATGACCTGGCATGCCAGCGAACACAGCTGGTGATGTTTTGTGGATAGAATGCTGGCAAAAGGGGAGATAATGTGATCTTCATCACATGTTGCGCTCTCCCGGTGCAACACGCGCTCTCAGGTGAACAGAAGAGAAGACACCCCTCCCCAAGATGTCAAACATTTCACATCATGCGTTCAGACACGCTTTGACGGGGGAAAATGGAAATGCTTTCACGAATGTAGCTCTTCATTTTGTAGGTTCAAGCACTCGAGTGTCACGCATGAAGGAAAGATTACTTCCACTCTGACTATTGTTTGTAATGTCATTGAGTAGAAGGTCGTCTTTTGAGCGAAGTGCAGTAAATTTTACAGCTGGAGGGGAAGAATTGTGTGCTGTGAGTTGTGTGTTTGCGTGTGCGTTTCAGAGTTTGTTTGTGTGTGTTTGGGAGGAGATGATGGGCGGGGGGCTAGACTAAGGCCTTGAGGTTGGAATGCTCTCCTTATGGTTTAGATAACAGCCCTTGAGTGTGGGTTATTTTTCATCCGTGTCTCTTGCTGTATGTGTTGGTAGCTGGTAACAGGCAGTACATGGGTGATACATCGGTATGGGGTTGTGGTGCGATTGGCCAGTAGATATTGTTGGGTTGCGTTATTGTTAGGATGGTACACCTGACATGTTTGTCTCTTAAGACAGATGGAAGCGAAACCCTATTTTCATGATTTACGATAATGTTTGTACCTACTGGTAATGTAGTTGAAGTTTAATGAAATTACAAAGGAAAGAGCTTGTTTATCAAACTCACATTGACAAGATTATTTATGCTATTAGTTGTTACCTTATGCTGAACCCTACAGAGAGCTGTTACAGTGCAGCTTTGTCTACTAGTTGATAGATATTGGGGGCAAAATGAATATAAACAGGCAGTTATCGTCATCAGAGTGTTTTGGAAAGCTTCCCAGTAGAACCATGCTCTAATATTTCCGTGTATAACCTTTTACGATGCTGTTAATTACAACCAGGGAAGGTTTCTCTTCTTTGGACTTCACTGTCAGTGAGACCACTGAGTTCATCCTGGCTGCCAAAATGACATCCTGGTCAGAAGGTGGCAAATGGAAAGTGAAGTGGGATCACAGTGTGGCAGGGCTGTAAACATGGACAGTTACCATTTGGAGCTGCAAATGTGCAAAGTGCAGCCTGAAATCTGTCACCGATGGACTGATTCACCAGACTTTTTACGATAACAAGTCAGTAACGTAGTGAAATCTTTAGCTCATTCCTTTAAGAACCCATCTGTTGTGGAGGCAGTTAACAGGTCAATAACTTGACGGCTGCCTCGCTGGCTGACTCAGACTGTCAGAGAAGGTATGCTGCACACACATCCACCCAAATGAAGCCCACATGTTGGAAATGTTAAATATAGCGCAGCTCTAATTTCTCTGGCTCCAGCCGTGCTTCTCTTCACCAAGCCCCCATCCCCCCATCTCATCTTCCCCGGGCGTGTGTGGACGTGTCTGATGAGTTTGACGACTGTCGCCCCCTCCTCCTCCATACGATCTGACCCTCTACCTCCACAGATTAAGTGTAGCTTAGCTCCTCTTCTGTCGACAGCACGGAGCATCGTGCCTAATAATTCTTCTGTCATATCTCTCCATCCCACCACACAGCGCTGAATCTTTATACCCTCCCACCACCAAGATGTTTTGACATTCCTTTGCTGCCTGGCCTCGGCATGCGTCACACCTGCCCGGATAATAACGAAGAGAATGATGATTATGACGACAAAGAGGGGGAGGATGAAGAGGGGGGAGCGCATTTGTTTTAATAATTAATGGCTGCTTCAATCCAGCTCTCAACATCTTCATATGTGGTGAACAGTTTGTCTTATCTCTTCTCATGTCTCTCTTTTCCCCTCGCCCTCCTTCTCTCTCTGCATTCATGATGGGGATTTATGTCCTGTGTTATCCAGTCCAGGCATCTCTCCTCTCCCTCCCTACCTCACTCACTCCCTTTCCTTTCCTTTCTCATCCTCGCTGCCTCATATCTCATTTCTTTTGAAAGTGCACGGTAATGCCTGTAGACTGAAGTGAGGCTTCGGAAAGGCCCGCTCTCATTTCCTTCACAGCAGCAACCTGCGAGAGTTTCACATGTTTTTAAGCGTCCTGTGTTTGACCAGCTTTGAGACACTTGTGCGCCACTAGATTGCAGCATTGCTTTAAGGTTACTAAGTACATTTGTTCAATTATTATTAGATTAAGATTTTACATCGATAACATACAGTGTGATCTTCTTATAAAAACTATTTCAGTGTTACAGGTTTAACTACCCAACAGTCTTTAAATAAGTTCATTCAAACATGAGACCTCCTGCTGAAAATTGGTGTAATATACAGTATGTGTTGCTTTCAGTTTGTGCAGGAATAATTTGGCGAATGATTGCTTAGTTTGTCAGTAGGAGTTGAACATTTTCTGATGGATTCATTGTTTGTGAAACATTCCCCATTTTTCAGCTTCTCCAGGGCTCCTTTTGTTCTGTTTTATATCATTTTAAACTGTAATATATTTGGGTTCTGGACTTTTTGTTGAACAGCACAAGCGATTGGAAGGTACCACGTTGGTTTCTGGCAAATTCTGATGGGTATTTATGGCTATTTTCTGACATTTCACTGTCCAAACGATTAAACAGAATAATAGACTGATTAACCAATAATGAACATAATCACTCTTATTCACCTTTAAGATTCTTTAAAAGGACAAGACGTACTGCAAACAGCTGGGCGGCTGTGTTTTTTCTTCACATTACTGTATATTGGTGGTCTGTTAGTGTAGGAGTCTGCACGTTTATACAACCACTAGGGGCGCCGAACTCGGACTCCAGGTTGTACAGTAAAAGAATGATTGTGTTCAGACAGCTACGTCTCATCCATATGAATGAACGCACCTTCCTAACATACACTAACTACATTGTTCAGTGACAGAGTTTGTTGCTTGGGCTTGTTTTGCCAACATGCTGCAGTCTCTGTGGAGGAAATTATTCTCCCAGTTTCTCCACAATGAGGCCCAGATGAGTGTCGTCCATGCCAGTCGACAGTCTGCCATGACCCCACAGGGGACGGCCCTGTTTCTAAAATTACACCCTTCCAAACTGTCATTTCCTTTTACAAAAGTGTTTCAATGGGACAAATTAGCACAGATAGTTAACATATGGGCCCCAAATGGGGGCTGGGGGGGGTGGTGGAAAGAGGGATGGATTTTGGTCATTAGAGAGAGAGAGACGCTTGTGCACATAAATTCACGTGTGCAGGCGCGTAGAGCTCAGGAATGCAAACTGCTGTCTGTGTTTGATACAGGGTCTTTGGTTGTCTGTCTGGCTGTAGGTGGGTGTGTGTGTGTGTGTGTGTGTGTGTGTGTAAGAGAGAGAGGGAGGCATGCTCACAGCAGGTGGAAAAGCATTTGTTGACAGTTGACTTGTTGCACAGCCCCCTCTTTGTTTAAATCCATGTTGATTTCAGGCCCTCTGTCTTGCAGCAGTCAGACTAGTAGGAGATTTCTTTTGACAAATTACTTTCAGCGCTCACACACACTGTTTGTTCTCAACATAGACTGCACACAGCTGTATGTTGTCTTCACACGTATCTCGCCCTCACTCATACCAAAGCCAGCAAAGTGAGCTTCCTTTTCATCTCTGCATACCGTTGCGGTGATGGATCGGTGTTTCTCGTTTCTCTGGAACCTCCTGCAGAATTTTCCACAGCGGAGACGAGCCGCTTGTTCAGTTCGGCACCCACAGCCAGCTTTAGCGCCATCGCAGGCACTATAAACAGCCCGCAACAGACACACACACCTTTTGTTCCGCTTTGACTGTTGTCCTGTACGCATGTGTGTGAGTGTGTGGTGGTGCTCCTGTGTGACTGCACAGTATGTATGTGTTCATTATATACTCTCTATATGTGTGTAAGACCCATTTGTTGCCCTGAGACTTTCAAGCAGTTTGGGTGTTGCAATGTTGCCCCGAACTCAACGACAGCAGTACTTGCTGGTGCAGAGGTTAACTCGCTCTGTGGATGGTGAGGTCGGTCAGTTGGTCCACCATTGTGGTCCACTCTGAAATACCTCAACATCTGCTCTGTGCTTTAAAACACTCCTTTTTGTGCAGACACAGATAGTTCCCAGACAATGAATACTCCTGACTTTGATGACTGGCTGGCAGTCTTTGTTCTAGGCTAAGCTAACCAGCTGCTAGCTGTAGCCTTGCCTTCAACAGATTCATTTAAGTTAAATGTTGTTAAATGCTGTTGAACCACTGATAACTTTTTTTTTTTTTTTTTTTTTTTTTTTTTTTGCAAATATTAAGAAAAATCTGCTAAGATTGCCCACTTGGTTCAGTAGCAGTAGCCAGTAGCTCCTCCTCTGCCCCTCCTCAGGTCTTGGTCATGTCCTTCCCGTCTGTCAGCTATGGCAGTGTTATGACACTGGAGAAGGAAAGACTATCAGCCTGTAAACAAGGTTAATTTTAGTCTGCGCTCAGGGTGACTGGCCACATTCTCGATACTGTAAATTAAGTTGTGTTTGTGTGTGGAAAAAAAAAGAGAGAGCTAGATGTGTGTGGGCAAAAACAAAAATATAATTTCCTTCATCGTTTGGTGATTATTTGAAAATGTTTTGTTTTGATTTTATCAGTCATCTGCTCGCCCGGGAGCTGTTTAGGTCACGATCATTCGCCTTTGCAATAGGGGAGAGAGACAAAGAGATGGAGAAAGATGGAGGTGTTACATAATGTATGCATAAAAATAGTAACAAACCATCCAACAGAAATAAGTCAGGGGTCATCACTCCTGAGTTGAGAATTTGTTCATGACATAATGTGTCTGCAGGACAAAAATAATGATAATAAACACAGTAATTACTTAATTTTTCATAACAAAATTGCAGCTGTAAAATAAATTGAACTCAACAGTTATAAAAACAACCCATGAGCTGTGATAATGGGAAACCTTATTACTTCCTCCATTAACTCAAACATATGATGTTACGTAATGCAAGGCTAAAAGACTATGAAAACAATGCGGCTACCCATGGTCCAAGACTTTAATAACTTCTATGGCGCTAATGTTGCAGCCTTGTGTGTGTGTTCTGCAGATGCGGTCGCTCAGCAGTGTATCGGACCAGAGAGATGGCGGCTCGCGCCCTCGTCCCCTTCGTGCTGGTCACTCAGGTCCCATCCACCGTCCACACTTTACTGCAGGAGCTTCCTCCAGAGCCTGGACCCAAACTTCAGCACAACCACATCCACGGGACTCTGCTGCAGGTCTGCACCCACACACACGTCAACATAAACCAATACGCTTATGTATATACATATGTCATAACTTTCAGGGGGCGGGCTGAAATGACCACATGTGTTTATTCAGTGATTGGAGCTTCAGGTGGAATCAAACCCTGATTGTCAGCGTAAGCCTCTACAGTATGTTGTACTTTGATGCAAAATGACACACATACACCTAAGCTGGGTCGCATGACAGATAATATTTACTTTAGTCTTGGATTGGACATAATTGTGATTGCTACTGTTCTTGAGAACAGGTGGTTGTATATCACTGGGACATTATCGTGATCATGGTGCCTTGTTTTTTGGCATTACTGCTTTATATGTGATAGCGACAACTGTGATGGTGACACATAGGGGGGCGGCCGCGGGTCAGACCCAAATTGCTCCCAGTGCTGTGCCATCAGTGTGTGTGTGTGTGTGTGTGTGTGAATGCAGGCTTGTGTTGTGAAGCTCTTTGAGTGGTTGGAAGGCTGGAAAAACAAGATAAATGCAGTCTATTTTCCATTTAACATATTTTTCACACTACAAGCTGAAACAGCTATCAGCTTTGGGTCTTTCATGCATGATGTGCAGCAGTAATTGGACATTAAGGGGCTGGAGGCAGAGCTCTGAATGTCAAAGACTACAGGTTCCTCAAGCATGTTATAGAAGCTGTCAAGCTAGTCCAGAGAATTGACAAAGTTGATGTTAGTTTTTCCGTTTGGGCCTCGTAGACTGCTCTTCCACTGCGACACACTGTTTGTCCACATCGTCCCACGCATGTTGGGTCATTGTCAGACTGTGTTGGGGTTCTCTGGTCCTGACATTGCCAGTTTGGGACCCTTTTGTTGAACACCTTCATCTAGGAGCTCAATTTTTTTCACAATTTTCTGACATTTTGTCCAACCAATGACTTGATTGCATACAGAATTACAATAATAGATAATAACAGATTAAAATAATTAGAAGTTTTAAAGATAATTGTTTGTTGCTGAGTGGTTTTAATCAGCTCTCTATTAATTTGACAGCTGTAGCTTATGAAACTGTGTCACATGGAAAGAAGTTTCTCATGTTACATCCACTCGAACTGTTTCAGTGGCGGTGGCCAAAATATTCACCACCATTTCTGTCAGTGCAGTTGTGGTTGTTCTGACAGAGCTGAGGAAGACAGGATGTTGTCTGTCTCATTTGGAATAAACTCACTCTTTGTCCGCTTTATTAGGTAAACCTGTACAATCTAATGGAATCAAATGTGTTCCACTGTAATGTCTAATGTTATTATGACTTTATAGATACTGTATGTACAGTTAGCACAGCACAGTATAATTAATTGAATCAATGTATTGAGCTTGTTTTCGGTATGTTTTTATATACAGTCACATGTAGTGAATGAATGTATCCACACACACTGCACTGTGTTGCTCATCAGTTTCTTTTATATGATGATAAAGTTGTATATCCAAAATGCAAATTGTTCCGAGCCGATAAAAGTATTCTTGGAATTTATTTGCATTTACAGCCTTTCCTTGGATTAAATATCACCAGTTCATACATGAGCTTATAAACCTTTCATTCGAGTTCATGAAAATCTTCCCAACTGGACTTGACAGGTTTTCACTCAACAGAGACAAAATTTAAAACGCAATAACCAAAGCAGTTATCATAACATGTGTATGTGCACACCCACACAGAGGTAGATTGTAGATATGGCACATGAAGCCTCAGAACACACACACACACACACACACACACACACACACACACACACAATCTCTGCGTCAGTCCCACACACCCAGTTTCTACACAGAGCCTGTCCAGACAAGGCGGTTATCGCAGGGTAAATACCAGTGTTTAGTTCTGTCATCACACTCTGACAAACACAACCAAACAGTCTGCCGGTAATATCAACACACAGAGGAGAAGGGGAGAGGGAGTTTCCCCGGCCTTTTATTGAATGCCACTGATGGGGTCGCTGGGGGAGCTGGGGGTGTGGAGCGGTAAGAATGGGGCTGAGGGGTCAACACAAAGAATGAAAACTGCACCGGTTTCGTCAGGATTTCTGCCTTCTTCTTGATGGAGCACTTATGGTTTGGTAGCGGTCTGGACTGCAGGGAGGTCCACTGTGGGATGAAGGCAAAGGATGGCGAGGAGGAGGAGGAGGAGGAGGAGGGGAGGTGGGCCTCTTAAGGGCTTAGAGGAGATTTCAGGAGGAGAGTGGATTTTAGTTTGCTTTCCTGTCATGGCCGCCATGTGTGGCGCTTCCCCAGATGTCTCCTGATCTGGTTCTGCGTTTGTCTCTTCAGCTCCATCTCCATCTATTTCCCCTCTGTGTGTGTCTGCTTCCTGTCTCTTCTCTCTTGGCCTCTCTCCTATCTTCTCTTTCTTCTTCTCTTCCTATCTTTCTGGCCTTCTGTTCCCTCGCTCTGTTTGCCTGTCTTCCTGTCCCATACAGACGGGTGAGATCACATTGTGTGCTGTCTGTGTAATTTAGCCTTACGTATTGAATGTTGTAACATGAGGTAACTTCTTAGTCCTTTCATGTGTTCCTTGTGCCTCATCTTCATCATTCTGTTTACCGTATCACCAGCTATCTGCTTTCTTGTCACTTTGTTATACAGCAGCTTTGTATACATCTGTAGTAGTTCAAGTAAACTTACACAGCCTGGTTTACATTCACATGTACTGTACAGTACTAGACTGGGACTGAGACTAGACACAGACCTGCTGCATGGATTATGGTCAGTAATTAATCAAAGTATACTTGTATTATATTCATGCAAAGATTTACAAAAGACTATCAAAATACACTTATATGAATTAGTGCTGCAACTAATAATTATTTTTAGCGATCCTGTTTTCTCAATTCATCATTTTGCCTTTACAGTGTCGAAAGATTTGCCAAATTGCTCATTTTGGCCAACTGAACAGTCCCAAACCAAATAAATTCAGTGTGTTATGAGACGAAGAAAAGCAGCAAATCGGCACTTTTGAGAAGCTCAACGTGGGCCCTGCTCTTACACCATCGACACAGAGTTGTAAGCATTTAATTCAGCGGCCTGCGCTCTGCTCTCACTCCAAGCCGCACCCCCCTTGGTTACTGTTGCTATGCCAGATATCTTTTGGTCAACCATGCGGCGATGTCTACGCCTTTCTGCCACATACCTATCTTTTAACTGTTGTAGCATACACGTGCTGACACTGGGTGGCTGCAGCATTAGAGCAGAAGGAGGACAGAAAATGTCTGCTTCGCTGTGATTGGTGAATCGATTACTTTTTTCCTACCCATCCAGAAGAGAGAGAGTAAAGGTGCGCACCACGTCACACTCACACACAAAAATGTCTGTGTGAGATATCACACAGCTGATGCCTGCGGCCCTTCCTTAGCCTTTCAAAGCGCTCCAGCCCATCATAGCTCACACACTGTTCAGCGTGAATGCATCTCCTCTGCTGGTCAAAGGTCACCTGATCACATATATATACGTCTTCTGCAAATCCTTGTATTGATAATTGTTCAGTTGTTTAATTTTTGATTTGATCCCATTTAAAGTCCATTTGCTCCTATTATTAATGTAGCCTGTTACTACTTCCTGCACAATTTCCCACCAGTGGTATGGTAATAAATTTAATTAATTGTTTTTTAAATACTATAAAACTGTGAGTAGTAAAGTATCCCTGACAGAATAAACCTGAATGTCACTCTTTTTTTCTCACAATAATGGAAAACCGCACACACTCGTCTCCTATTTGATTGCCTCTGTTAGACTTTCAGTAACTTTCTTCCAAACATATCTTCTGTTCTGTGTTAAACAATAATTATATTGTCCATGTCATGTATACAATTCATATCAGAGGCTCCAAACTTTTCAATTTCTCAAGTTTTTCATTGGCTTTTAGTGCCAAATGAAAAAAGTGAGAATAAAAAAAAGTCAGTTATGATTCCAGGAAATATCCGAGTGTGACTCACACTGTAGAATACATGATTACCTCCTTGACACAGCTGCTTCTTTTTTCTCCTCAGTATGGAGTTTCATCATGACATTTGGTCCTGATAGTATTGTGCATATCTGTAGGGACCATCTGTAGCCGGGCTATAGATAGCAAGGCTATAGATAGCTAGCGTGTAGGTAGGTGTGGGCGTGATGGAGATGATGGAGGCAGATGTGTAAGGAGTCTCAGGCTGGGGGAAGCTGGGTAGGTCTGTCTTAACAGGAGCTGTAGAGCTGTATGCAGGTGAAGTGGTCTAAACATAGCAAAACAGAGATAGAGGGCTGCAGCGTACGTGTGGAGGGGAGCATCCCACACAGAGACGCTGATAGAGGAGATAGTGGCCATGCCATCATGGAGTGTGTGTAAAATACCCTACGCTCATGTGTAAGCTGAGGAGGTAAGATGTTTAGACTTCAGAAAAATGAACAGAGAAAGGGAGTGAGTGTGTATCGTGCCGTGCGTGCCTGAATGTATGCGTGTGTCTGTACGTGGACGCCACACGCTAGCGGTGTGTTTATGCTGAGATGATGAGGACATTGTGTTTAGCCTTGGGAGATGCCTAATGTATGTTAATATGCTTCATTGTGTGTGTACGTGTGTGTGTAACAGGTAGCAGATGTTTCTGCTCGAGAGAGAAATGACTTCCTCTGTTATTGTCAAAGAACAACTGTTAGTGGGCCAAGTGTGGAGCTGGGAACCATCAGAGCTACTGAGGCAGGCTGCACCACCCTGCTGCCTTTCTCACACACACAGTGAAGAGGTCTGATAACCACACACAAGAAAATACTTCCATCCAACCCCACCTCCAGTACCAGTTCATGCTTCCCAACGCTGCAGTTCTTCATTGTCGTTGTGCATAGACCTCCATTTCATAATGGTGTTACAGGCTGTGAGCAGTTCACTGATGCTTTTGTAAATAATTCATATTCTAGTAGTTGACTCTTGACCCCTTTGATGTCAGAAACATTAGCGATGTTTGGGTTTATTTTTTGGTTATGTGGTCATGTTAAGAACCTTAGTTTGTGTCAGTTTTATCAAAAAAAACCTCACAGATGATGATGACGACGATGATGACGATGATGATGATGATGATGATTGCTGATGATTACTTTTCTGTAATCATCATATTTGGCATCTTACAGAATTCTGATAACATGCATTTTCATTTTCAAACATTTTTTTGGAAGTAAACCTAATTTCTACATGTATATTATGTAATCCATCATATCACGTCAAATTCATCAATTTCTTCATTTTTAAGTAGTCCTGGTTATTCTGGAAAAAGAGAGTGGAGTATATCTGTAGAAGCAATTAAGATAATAGTCAGACATACAGTATGCCATATATGCTATGATGTATGTTTGCATGACTGATCGGTGTCCCAGCCTGTGACACTCAGCTGATGATGGTTTCCTCTCGCCACTCTTACCTCATGGGTTCAGCCCAGTGCCCAAATTCACATTGTTTGGCTCCAGTGCAGGCGTGGTCCCACCAGAACGTGGCACAGTGCACTTCCTCATGAAAAAGGTGGTTCTAGAAGCTTGGTGATATAGTGATTGCTTGCACGACTAGTAGGTGTACTACTGTGCAAGGGTGACTCTTGGGAAACCATCTAATGACAATAAGACACTTACTGTAGGTTCTCCTTTAATATCTATTGAAACAATGATAACATATTCAAGTAATGGATAAGACCGAACTAACAAATATCAGATTTTGAATGAAATGCCAAGATCAGCCTGATTTACTGGTTTAGCTTGAGGCGGTCCTGTCCTGTGTATGGCCTGATTAAGGCCCGTCTTCAGCGAAGCATCTTAAAATACACTGAAATCACTTCAATCACTCCAACTTGCCCCAAACCTCTGTTGATACAACCAGAACCAGGCTTAACAAGCCCATTGGACAGACCGGCACTAACCCAACCCGACACCGGACTCCGCTCTCGACACGCGCCAGCAACAGCCCTGGCCCACAGTGCCTGGTACAGGCCAGAAGTATTAAAGCTGTGGCCTGTGGTGGTTTGAGGAGGGCCAACTCGACGGATGTAATCCTTTGTGTATTTCCACAACAAAGGCTAAATGAGACTGAGGAGGAGGCTTGAGAATTAAGAGTATCGCAGTCTCCTTTCCTTTGGCAGCAGTGATGCGGGTGTTGTTTTCCTAAATGCATTCTTCCCTGCTCTCTTCCAATAATTATCTTTTGGTCTGCCGTTACGACGGCTGCCTTCGGCCAGTGGTCTGCCTGGGCTTTCTGAGAAAACCCTCAGGGTTGAACCAGTGAAAATGTGTGGGCCCGAAAACCCAGCCAGCCTGTTTCTAATATGACATGAGATGCATCTCATCCAGAGGGAATCCCAGGTGTTTGATCCTGGTGTCGGACATTAGCCTTGAAGTTATAACATTGTAAGCTAGCGGAGCTGCATCAGTGAGTCTGCTGTGCACTGTGCTTACAGACAAGCATCAACAGTACTTTAGGGTGGACCACTCTATGTGAGGTCCATGGCATATAAACATCACTGGGGTCCCTCTCTGTATATATATTGCATATAGATTCAGCTGAAAGTTCGGTTAGTGGACCCTGAGTTAAAATTGTTTCATTGAATAAGTATTTCTGATGTCAAGAATTCATTTCTCATGCTCACATTTAGTAGATTTTCAGAAACAGATATCCTGCAGAATCAGTTGGCCTGTAGTCTGCTGAAGTCGCCCCAGTTTGGGACCTTCTCCTCTGCTTTTAGTATCAAGAATGGAATAATGATATATTAACTTGTTTATTAGAGAAATTATGTATTGTTCAAGTCTTCCAAGTGTGATTATTTAACAGGTAATTCTGCAGATTTTGATTTAGTCATTAATCCAGTCATACACTCCATACTGTAATATTTTTCTCAGATATTTCTTTGTGGCCAGAAGGGAAGCTTCTCTCAGAGTAGATGGATCTCGTTCCAGTGCGGACCGTGGAGTTGAGTCTACATGTGTTATAAAGAGAACCGTGTAAACAGATCATTTCGTCTTTTGTTGAATGCATGAAAAAAGAAGTGCCAAGGCTCTGTCAGGGTGTAACGTCAGTTCACAGTTTGTGATGAAGAAACTTTAAGTGAACTGAGCCCTGGGTTTTGGTGGTGACACGAGCAGGAGTGATGACAAGGTGCTACTGAATGGCGCCCTTCCACACACACAGCTCACGCTTCCAGTACGAAAATACTGTCTGTACGCGTCTCTGGACATAATGAAAATAACGAGCGGCTCTCTTGGGGCTAGTTGGGATACACTCCTGCAACTCTGGACAAAAATGTAGTAACCCAGCTCTTGCATGCACACACAGACATACACACACCACTAAATTACTTGGTTGTCACACCCATGTGCATATGCATTTGTGAGGGAGTACGGCTTGGTGTCTAGAGTGCATATGTAAGCTTTGTTTGTGCAAGAGTACGAGCTATATAGAGCAAGAGAGTGTGTTTATTTCTTTTTATATTTAGCCCGTCTTTATTGGGATCTCTTTTTGCCTAATTGGGCGCGTCCACACTTTGCCTAACCTCTATCTGGTTTTATGTGAATGCCGATTTATATGTTCCTTTGTGCATGTGTTTTACTGGACTGAGCCATGAATTGGTGTGCAATTATTTGCACTTGCACTTGCTGTGTGTATCTGTGTGTGTGTGTGTGCGTGCATGCTCGCTGCAGCGTGTGGTCAGTCTGTGGTTGCGGCAGTGGGAGGGACAGCAGGGCAGGCTGATAACAGAGTCTGAAGGGACCTCACATCCACCACCACTATTTTTACCAGGCCCAAAAGAGGAGTACGGCTTTTTTGCAACACACTCAGAGAGAGACACACATACACACACACACACACAAGCAGTCTCACCAGAAAACAAGGCGCACAAATAGGTTTTGATATTTTTCATATTTAGCTCTGCCACACCAAGTTTTTTTTTTTTTTTTTTTTTAATTGCTGCTTGAAGTTGCAACACAAAGCTCAAGAGGGGGATTCATTCCGCTGCTAAGGCCACAAAGTAGAAAGAATATTAGGGAATTAAAGCTGCACTGATCAATATCTTTCTATTAATAATAGATGAAAATAGCATTCAAGCCCAATATTAGATAGTAATGCTGCTTTAAAATGAAGATTAATGAAAAACAGATCGGAGAGTATGAGTCTCCATAAAGTTGCGTAAATAATGAAGAAATTTTCTCAAGAATTGTAATTTTAAAGAATACAAAGAAACCCACATAAAATAATCTCTGCGATGAGTACGAAAGGTCAGGGCCTAACTGTGCTTTAATAAACATGGTGTAAAAAAGTGGCTTTGCAAAAGTTTATGAAGAAGGAAATGCATTCACCATGTCGGTCAGGACTCGAGGATACACACTCTGCGTTTTGGTGAGAAACACTAAATATAAACAGAAACTTTGTTTACCAGGAAAATCCACAGGGCCCCTTTAAATGTCTTAAACCTTCTTAAATTTAGTTCACTGGTAGACATTGTCAGTGTGTAGTTGTTGGATTTGAAAGATGGATGGGAGAATTCCTGAAATTTGCTGAACAAAAAAATGAGCCTGCACCAGGTCTCTGTGCTGCTGTCCTGTCATCTCCCATTCAGTTGAACTTGATCCAATCCCAGCATCTCCTCCCACATGGGGTGTAGTTCTGTACTCTGTCTTTGAGAGGAGGAACAGGGATGCAGCGTTTTCTATAAATATTCCGGTTTTCTCCACGCCGGGCTGGATTGAGCCGGTTGAGCTTCCCATGCAGGGACTTCCCAACCCGGTGGATGAGGAGTAGCTGCCGAGTGGAGGGAGAGGGAATGAAGACATGGGGCTGCGCTACTGACACTGGAACCAGTGCTGGCACTGGTGCTGCTACAAAACCAACCTTTTAATGAGCTGCCCTGTGCTTCTGAATGAGTCAACCAGTGCCACAACTGCATGTAATAGCGCTGAACACAAAGCAATCAACACAAAGCCTGCCAACAACCACTGAGAATCTCCTTTGGTTTGCAGGTTTCAACAGCGAGTAAGCAAAAAGCAGCCAAGTTAGACGATTCTGAGGAGAAGCCAGAAACTTCCACGTCACCTCAGACATGACATGTAGTAGAGTGTAATGCCAGGTCAGATGATTTGATGACCACTGAGCTAGAATTTACAGTTTTTATGTTAATACATCGTCCAAAGCTGCATTTGACGAAGACATTTCTTGTGTCTCGTCAATTTTCCTAAAAATAAAATCTCCTCACTACTCGTGCTGTCTTGGTTGGGTTTAAATGGTGACATTTCTCTGCCCTCGAAATGTTGTTTTTGGTTGCACTGTTGCAAGTTCTTGAGGCCAGAACATAGCTGAATTTTCTGATTTAAGGTTTACCAAACTTATCGCAAGTCCAACAAAATTGCCCTGCACTAAGCACCAAACCAGAGGTGATGCCACTGGTCCAACTTAGGTAATCAAGATTTTTGTAGTCTGTATTGAAACAGCAGGGTGATACGACTCTACTAGAATAATAGCTTCTCCTTTGTCATACATAAGATGTGTCAAGAGATCATTGTGTCAGTTGGTCAAATGTGTACATTTGTAGGATGAAGCTCTACGCTGGTGAGCTGTAACCTGGGAATCTGCCAAAACTGGTTGGCGGCAACAGTGAAACTACAGACACATTCTTGGATTTGTCAGTCACATGACATTTAGGCAAGTCAATAAGAAGTGAATATTTGCAGGGAATAGTTTAAGTGTGACTGATGATTTAGAACGTTTTTGACAGTGGGATCACTTGGAAATGTTCAATACTCGGTTCGGGAATCGGTTCCAGCACTGGCTCCTTGTAGGTGGAAAAGTCCTTAGAGAGTGACAGCTAGAGGAAGAAGGACCCAGGGGTGTGGAAGCTGTTTGTATGAGCCAGTGGGTGTTGCCTGGGCGTGGAGACTGCAGGAGAAGAGAAGGGGCAGGCCGGGACTCAGTGGCCAGGCTTGGTGCTACGTGGTCGGCCTGGTTTTTCCCCACGTTTCCTTCCCTGCGCAGCGTAATGAATGGCTTCCTACTGGTCTGTGGCCGTGGCCCCGGCTTAAAGAGTATACTTACCAAGGCCCAGAATACACACCCCAGCCGGCCAGCCAGCCAGCCAGCCAGCCAGCCAGCCAGCCAGCCAACCAGCCTGTGTCCTGGCCTCTGAACACTCCCAACCACCAGTCCACCTGCTACAAACTGGCTCAGTCACACACTGTCACATCAGCCACAGAGAAAAGAATGATTTCATCTTCAATGGGAAACATACGTTTTGAGAATTCTTCAATGTTTTCTCTCACCATTACATTCACTACATTCACTGCAGCTGTTTACGTATTGTTTGAAGTCACATATTTACGCCACAGGGGCGAGAGGTCCAGTGACAGGAAGGATGGTTACCTATGGCGGGCAGCGTGTTTCATGTGTGGTTAAAGGGTACTTCCCAGGGCCCAGCAGTTGTTTAGATTACTGTGCAGCATTAACATGCCTCTGGCTGTTTGACTCAACATTGTGTCCTCAAACATGATTTTTTTTTTTTTGTTGATTTTGAAGAGACTCTTGAGAGCCACCCAGTCTGAAATGTGCGATTGTTTGAGGCTGCCTGAGTCTCAAACAAGACCCAACCAGGACAAAGACATGTACTCACAGACGAGGTACAAACTCAATTTCAGTGTGATTTCCAACTTTTGCCTCACTCTGGATTAGTCCCTGTACAGGATTTTGATGAATAAACTAAACATATAAAGTATAAGTCCACATGCAGTGACTGTACAGTTACAAATCAGGCTTTCCCTCTGGAAAGGTTTGTGTCTGATCCTCACATCATCTCTCATTATCAATGTGGATACTAGATGGCTTTTTAAACAGCTGCTTCGCTCCTGTCACTGCTCACCGTCCCTCAAGAGTAATTAACCTAATGTTATATTTCCCTAAAAAATATGCAAATGTGTATAAATGATGTTACTTTAAAATGCAGTTGTGAAGTACTGGCAGTGTGATCAAACATCTATTTTCTGCACGCAGTCATCATGTCCAGCTGATCCTATCTCTGAATATATTGTGCATGATGCAGACTGACCCTGAAGGCCAGTCAGTCACAGGGAGAAATATAATATAGACAGCAAGCATATTGATACCTGCTGGCCTTTAGAGTTTTGGCACATCTTCAGACTGTGGACATTCAGGGGGAATCCACACTGATGGAGGGAGAGCACGCTCATATATAAATGTAGTAAATGATCGTTGATCGACATATACTGTGTGAATTCAGGTGTATGTGTATTTGTGTGTATGCAGGTCCTGTTTCTGCTGCGCTCCTACCAGACTGACTCACACAGACCCCTGCCAGCAGGAAATGGCATCAACGCAGCCCTCCGTCAGCGCATGTGGCTCGCTTCTCGGTAATCCTAGACACACGCGCGCACACACACACACGCATGCATACACGCAGAGATAAGCATCCCTCCCGCTCTTCCAACTGGCTCACCAGAAGAATAGCTCCTTGTCTTACCGTTCATCCCCTCCCCGGCTGTGTCCGCTTCATGTCCTGCCCAGGCTTCCATTTCAAAGAGACCGCTTGCTGTCCCATCCGCAGCCCCCCCCCCTCTCCTCCTCATCTCCCCCTTCTACCTCTGGCCCTCTCACCCAAGATCGAGGCCTCAAGATGGGGCACAGATTACCCTGTGGGCCCCCTCCTGCCTGGCTGAGGTCAGGCCTGGGTCTCCAGTCTCTCCCCATGCTGCGGCCTGCACCAGATAGTACAGGGTCGCTGGGTTAGCAACACTAGCCCTGCTAGCTTCGCTTGGTTACACTGATGAGCCTTTATTAAGATGACGAGGTGAATTCTTGCTCACCAGAGCGCGCCCACCGTCTGTCCGTTTGATCATGCAGCGCCGCAGAGCCCGGCGCCCAGATCTAAGGACAACACAGGTCAGAGCATCTCTGTTTTTGGAAAAAGAAAACCTCCTCTCTCTTCCAGAACACCACTAATTTGAAGCGGCCACCTTCCAAAAAGGATGGAATGCATTGTTCGTCTGCTCTGAGTCAGTGTTGGGTTTTGGCCTCACACCGTCTTTGCGTTGTGTCATTTTGGACTTTTTCTGGCTCCAAGAGGGTGTCAACGCTGTAAAGATGACTGCAGACACTCATGTAGCTCGCTACAGTTGACTTTGGCTTTGTGGTGGTACATGAGGCCCAGTACCAGCCTATTAAAGCCTCTCCAGTGTATTGTTTGGATTGTGATCTAATGATTCATTTCCTTACAGCCTCTTTTATAATGTTACCTCACATTCATACACACATAAACACAGTCAACCCACTTCACAGGACTCATCCCTGCCCAAATCTGTTCTCACTTAAGCCACACACACACACACACACACACACCACACACACCCCTCTCTCTTCCCATGCTCTGTCACGTGTATTGTGTATGTGTGTGTGAAGTGTGTAGAGGATTTTGTGTGGGGGCGTGTGTCTTATTAATATCTGAGTGATGAAAACGTGACATCAAGCTCACACACTGTCTCCCTTGTTTTCACACACACACTTGTGGGCTTTCACAGTGCTGTGGTTAGACCCTGGATTGAACACACACACACACACACACACACACACACACACACACACACTTCACACTGCCCCCGCATGCTGACTCATTTACACACAAGCCATAGGAAGATATAACACATTTATGATAGCCCTCACAAATAACATAACAGTAATCACTCTATAATACACGATGACTGTTGTGAAACCAGAGTCTTCAGAAGAAATAATTACAACTGTTTCCTCTTTTCCAGCTTTTGCTTGTGTGTGTGTGTGTGTGTGTGTGTAAACTGTATGAGAATTAATGAAATCTGTGATCGTACAGCTGCGGGCATCTCATGTGATGGTCCCACACTTTGAGGGTTTAGGCTTTAAGGACTCACCAAAAATGAAAACACACACAAACAAACATCACTGTCCTATTGAGCATCTTCTGTTGTACAGAAATGCTGTTGGCCAGCTGTACAGTGACTTTTTGTTTTAGAGGCTGACATTTAAATGACTCTCGTCTATTGTCCAAACGCATGCAGTAACTAACAGGAATAATGCTGAAACCACCGGCCAAGCAATGATTTTACTTTTGTATTTATTTCATCTTTAATTAACAAGATATATTTCATTGTGATGACAAATCATTTTTTCCAACTGCCCTGCCCAGAGTAGCTGGCAGACCTGTAACCATCAATTGCAGGTAATTAAAATAAGACCAATAGAATAAATGTGCCACAAAATCAAAATGAAAACAATAAAAAATAAATAAATAAATAAAAAATCTAAGAGCAGAAGAATAACAGGCGCCAATCTAAAGCACTTAGTGGAACATCCAGGTTCTAAAATATTCCAAAACATCAGAAACCGGAATTAGAGCTGCAGTAGGTAAAATGGAGGAGAGAGCAGACTTAGCCTGAAAATTTGAACCAACACAAGTTTCACGTCACTCCCCCTCCCTCTCCGCTGCACTCATGCCCTGCCTCCAAGCCCCTCCTCCCTGCAGCGTCTGCGCGGCTGCCGTGACAACCAGTAACGTTAGCCTTAGCATCGGAAACAAGCTAACTCTGCCCAGTCGCTACATCACAGTCACTAACATACCGTACGCGCTGCAGAGTGTTACTGTAACAATCACCATATTAGCTTTATGGTTATTTGTTATCTTAGCCGTATATGCTGTCATTGGCAGCGGCGGTATGGGCAGTTTCTCCTTTGCAGGTGGCTGTTGCTCCGCCATAGCTTGAGTGAGCTTGAGCTGTGAGTAGTGATTGACAGATGTCAGACACTCCCTCAGACGCTCCTCTGGCTCTGATTGGTTGTTTTGTGTCAGGCGCGGTGGATTCTTGCAAATCGCAGTAGGGGCAGTAGGTGGGACAAATGGAGCCGTTTTTTTTTTTTTTCAAAGATTACATGTTTGATGTACTGCTGTCTGGGCATAGGGACAGTTTTAGCAAATATGACAAAAAATTACTTTTATACAAGTTACCAACTGCAGCTTTAAAATCATTAATTAAGTGTCAGTCATCTAAAGTTTCTGCCTCCAGCTTCTCAAATGTGATGATTATCTGGTTTTTCCTCTTTTCTGTTGTTGAAAATGGAATGTTTTGGACTATTGCTCACAGATTTTAAAGACATAATCTTTGGCTTAGATAATTTTTTTCACCATTTTCTGGCATTTTGTCAACTCAATGATTGACTCTGTTCAACATAAATAATAAACAGGTCTCTTAATTCTGAACATAACCAGGACGGTTTGGTTGCTTCCAGAATCAGACTTGTCTGCTCTCTTGCTGTGATGAGCCTGATCACCAGTCTGCACAATATGTGTCATGATAAATAATTTAATGAGTGATGTCTGAATTCCATCTAGCTGCTTCAGCTTCAGTGTTCTGGTATGCACTGTCATGGTTTACCGGGTCACTTGAGCAGAACAGAGCCATCGTCATGTTATTAGTTATTAGTAACACCTTTGTCTCTTCTAGTGTCACAAGTTCAGGTTTGACTGCTGGCACACACACAGTATGTAGAATGTAGACTGGGGGCATGTCACACGCATGCACAGCTTTAAATTAACACTGAGAGGTGTTTCTGATATTACACTATGTCCGACCCATTTATATCAATGAGGGCAGAGTAAATAAGCTCACTGTTTGATACAGCTCAACAGCTGCACAAACTGCATCCTCCAGAGTGGCTGTGCATGTGACTGAACGCCTCTCTGAAGCAGTCTCAGCATAAACATTAGGACCTTCATGAAGGGAGGATTTATTTATTAGTTCTAGGTACATGTACCCGATTGGAACCATTGTTTTCAGCTCATTGTTTGCAATTATATTATGATATTTTGTGAAGTTTCACGTTTTATTTGATGGGTTTTTTAGTATGTTCAACTCAACCCAACCCGATGTCGGAAATGAAATCGTAGGCACACAAAGCTTATGATATACACCTAGCTGCACATAAAAACACACCTTGTATTGAGGCTCACTGAGATTGCACACAAAACACTGGATCTTAAAAATATAGAGTTTTATGTCAATGAAATATTGATGGTAGTTGCTCTGGGGAAAAAACTAGTAAGTGTAACTTGAGTCAACTTTTATTTAGAGTCCGAATAAACTTTCATGCTCTTAAAATACCCGATTTTACTGTCACAGTGATGAGCCTGAGGGGCATGAGCTCAGGCATAGAGATCCCATTGATATGCATCAAAAGCAAAAGTGTCACTGAGTTCCAAATGTCCAATGACCCACATTCATCTATGATCTTACTTCGGAATAGACTGGAGGCTGCAGTATTATCTCTTTCCCTTGAGGTGGTTGAGGAACATTTAAGCAGAGTGATTACTATAAAAGGTTCTTAAGAACAAACTTAGTGTGTCTTTCTGAGGTCAAACTGATTTTCTTCAGTTCTCTGTGCTGGATCAAAGGCAAAGCTGATTATCCAAGGTTCATCAAAGAAACACCATTTTTGTTTTTTTCCTCTCTATTCAGACAAAATAGCTGCGTGGTGACCAGAGGAGCCTTTCTGGATGTGTTGGTGTGCCTGTGTGGGCCCAAGATCAGTCTCCTTCATGGTGAGTAAATAATGTGGGGGTCGCTGCATTTGAGGGCCTGGAACAGGACAGAAATACTACTCTTCTTCACTTTCTTATATATCAAGGAGAACCCATGCACCCACATGGTCATGTCCATTTGGGTCACATGGTTACATGAGCTTCCATAACTACACTGTAGACAGATTAGACAGATGGCTTAAGATCACTATCCTGACCAATCAAGATGAAACAGTACTTTATGTTTTGAACACATACTAAAAATCACATATCTACCATCGTAAAATCCTGTGATTGGTCTGTTTTGCTTTCCCGTCTCACACAGACCAAACCAGAGTTCACCTGGAAGCAGACTGAGACCTTTTGCAGTTGTTTAGTCTGCACCAGATTTCAGCTGACATTTCTCACACGAGCCCAAACAAACCGAACCAACAGGCCGACACAGCAGAGGTCATGTGATCTGCACCAGACAAGCGTGGAAGAACCCCAGTAGATGGAATATTTCTAGTCTTTCTAGTCTAATTCTAGTCGTGCCAACACATTGAACAGGACCACAAAGACAGGTCCTGTAACATCACCACAATGTTAGCTAAATGTTACATTACACAGCTGTCCTTAAAATGGTCCTTTGAGTACAAAATACTCACAAAACCGCATCTTTATGGAGGAATATATACAATATATCTTCAAAGATCTTTATGTACTTAAATTAAGTACAGTAAAGAAGAAAATTCACCAGATAAGAACTGATACATTTAGGGTAATAAGTTACCATACAATGATATTTATGCTACTATTCAATAGTAATTATACTAATATGAATACTACATGTAATGAGGACTTAATAGTGACTTTCTTTTATTACATTAGTAGATTTTACTGTATATCGAAGTCTCATATTGAGTGGTAAACACTAGAATGTTGTTGATCTTGAACGCGGTTTTGAAAAAGTTTGTTTTCACCCTTGTTTTCCTCTTGATCGTGATTTAGATGCTCTTTTGCTGATGCCAGCCAGTTGCTGGGGAGTTTATCTGCTCAGTAAACAGCAACTGCGTGCCCTCCATTTGCTGTGAATTTATACTTCTGAACAGGCAACCCTGCAGCGTTTGCTGGCGAGGCTGTCCGCTGCTCTCTCCATTTAGACTGATTGTTGACAGAAGTCAGCTTCATGTCTCGGGCAGTTCAGAGAAGCCCCCTGAGGTGTGTGTGTGTGTGTGTGTGTGTGTGTGTGTGTGTGTGTGTGTGTCTATGTCTGTGTACGTGGTGCGGTTGTGTGCACATGTGCGCAGGCCGGTGGGGGTCTCCGCAGTGGAGGAATGTGAAACTGAAGGCGAGCGATCTCTGACAGATGGTGGGATTGTGCCTATGACCCAGTTTGTGTTGGAGTGCTGTACAGAGAGGAAAAAAAGGGAGAGGCGGGGGAGGCACTTATGTTTTCGGTTGGCCATGTGCTGAACACATGTTCGTCTTGACAGTGGAAATACCGAGGATTTCTCAAAACAAGCCTGTAGATCGAGGACCCGGCCTGGCCCGACTTGGCTCTCCTCCTTACATAACTAAATAAGCTCCCTCTAGCTTACACACCTCTAATGCCTCTCTATTATTATCATAAGTCTGTCTTTGGCTTCATTTCTCAGCCCCTCCGTGGTGGTGTGTGAGGCCTCCGCTGGTCTGTCTTTCTACTTCTTATTTCCAATCCCTCACCTTTTTTCCCCTTGTGTAATTGCACTTTTCAGACAAATCAGATGTTGAGTTAAAGAGCCACAGGTTGGGCGAGTTCACATGAAAGCGGCAGGCTCTTAAGAGGGCCTGGCACCAGGGGTAGAGGGGCGAACAATTGGCTTTTTCAATATTGCTTCTCTTTTTTCCCCTTTTAACTGGCACCCTGTATTAAGTTGGAACTTTGCATTTACCAGCCAGTTCCTCTCGGCTCTGAACACAGGTCTTTGTGCATGTGTGCGTTAGTGTGCGTTCGCACACATTTCTCTGCCCTGGCCCTTTGATCCATGCAGACTCATAAAAAAGCCCCCACTGTCCATTGCTTCATCTCAACCTCCGCCAGCCCTCTGTTTCTTTGCTTTCCAGCCATGCCAGTAAAAGGAGCTGAAACGTTTGGTGAGAGGAAGGTGGAGGAAACGAGGAAAAAGGAGACGCAAATAAGTCGTGTTTCCATCAACGTATTTTTATGCGCTTTTTGTAGAACAAGGACCGATTTAGTGTTTTTTCTCGCATTAGGAAGACATTTCTTCATGGCCTTTACAGCCGCCATTAACGCTCTCAGTGTTCATACATGTACGGCATGTGAGTGTTGTATTAAGATAGCCTTGGAAATATCCAAACCTATCCTTTAAATTCAATCTGTCTCATAAAAAAGCATGTTACCATAATTAGACTTCTAGCAACTTTAGCACAAGAGATTGATGTTCATCTCTGACATCTTGGTAAGCCATGTAGTTCCATATTTGGACACTCGTACCCATTTAACTTTTTGGGCTTTTTTGAGGCGGAATTATGCACCAACCGCTGCAAGAGAAGAAGTTTGTGTTCCTCCTCCTTTCATGAAATACTACAGTCCGCACATTACACCCTTTAGAACCATGGTTCCCAACTTGGGGTCAGGACCCCGAAAAGGGTTGCGAGATACATCCGAGGGATGACGAAGAGGGGAAAAAACAATTCTGCCTAAAAATGATTAAGTCGTTTCAGACTTTTCTCCGTTAATGTTGAATGATTTGACATTATCAGATCCACATGCAGACTGTGACGACGGGTCACAAAAAGGCTTTGCTCGGTTTTAGAGCCTCAAAAGCCAAAACAGTTCACATTTTGGCTCAGTAGAGAGCAGAGCTTCACTGTGGAGCTTTCCTTTGCTCTCCATTGTCCCTCCTGTGGATGCACTGCTTTTGTCATATAGTTTTTGGCCAACATTCTGCAGTATTATTTAACAGTAACGTGGCCTGTAAAGTAGTAAAACTTCTTCATGAATTTAGGAATCTAACAGCTACTGTGGGTGACAGACAAGGTCGTCATTTTCTGGCTTGCTTTTATTTATAACACTTAGACACTTTTAGGACAACGAGCAGCCTATAAACACACCCGTATGTATATCTAGGGACCAAGCTTTTAGGGTAAATTAGAGGGAGGGACCTCAGCAAATTGTAAAGCTCCATCAGCATGAGAAGGAGGTCAGCTCTCACATTGTGTCACACACACACACACACACACACACACACACACACGTAGCGTCTGGGGTTTGTTTTTCACAGTTTGGGTAATGATGGTGGGAGCTGATGTGAAATCCAGCTGTGTGCTTGCATGGGACAGCATGTGGAAGCTGAAGTTCTCGCTCGTCACAGCGAAGCGCCGTCACTGCCAGCTTTCAGCGGGCTATGGACGCTGCTAATGGAGGACCGGTGAGCTAACTGGCACACACACACACACACGCAAACACACACACATTTACATCAAATCCAGTTTTGGTGCTACATCAGTACAAACCAAACTCTTCATTTACTCAACATGACACACACGCACACTTACAGATAGCATCATCACCAGTGCTCAAGCATTGCATAACACGCTGGAACGTCACACGTGGTCTTTCACTCTGCGTCTGACTGTGTCCCAGTGACACCTCTTTAAAAGCACGGTGTTAAAATGCTGGTGTTATTGGAGTGGACTTGGCTGCTCGGTCACAGTTTAGTTTGGATTATGAAGTGTTCTCTGGACCATCGCTGGCCCTCCGTCCTCCATCAGGACCCATCATACCCTAAAGCACCAACTGTAAGGTCGGAGCAGGTTCATTTAAACCAGATGTCGTGGTTACATTTAGTTTCAATATTTGACCTGCTCCACATAAACCTTTACACAGGTTAGCTCAAATATGCCCTGAACATAAAACCTACAGATCCTATGAATCTAGTTCTCTAAAGAATGACTTCATAGAGAGCGTTTTCGTTTTCCCCACATGTGTTATTTACCTGTTTGGTGGATCATCTTCATACACTTTCAAAGTTCTGCAGTTCAACAACTGCATCTCCATGTTGTACGTCTGTAACTCGATGTTATGGCTGCTTCTTTCAGGTCTCAGGTTTCTTCACTAAAACATGACAACTGCACAGTGGAAATCAGCACAACCACTGACCAAAACCAAGCCTGACTTCTGTCCATGTTTTGATTCCAGGAAGGTTGTAGAGTGACCCTGATGCATATTTGTGCTTGTGCTCGACAGGAGTGGTATGGCTAGCAATGACACTGGATCACACGTATCAGCTTCCCTCTTCTCTCAGTTTGTGGGACTAAAAATGTTGCATGTGCATTGCAACATGTCCCTCTAGACATGAATGTGACTATCCACCATAAGCTTTGTAAACTTTGGTTGTTCTGTAAATCAGTCAAGGAGTAAATCAGTTCAGTTCCAGTAATGAGTTGGCCACAAACCAAAGCAAAGTTGAAATAGTTTGTCAGTTTGTCACTTAACAGAAAGTTAATTTGGCATTTGAATTTTGATTATTGGGTATAGATTTCCTGTTTTACTTGGGTTTATTTGATGGTAAATTGAATATTTTTGACTTCTGGACTGTTGAGAGGACAGAACAAACACTTTGAAGATGTGGCCTGGGCTTTGGAAAAACAGGATTTCCTTTATTCTTGGAAGTGATTAGTGATGATTGATGACCAGCTGACCTTGCTATCCACAGAGCCACATTAGCGTCCTCTTCATCCTCACACTTGGTTTTGGCCACATCTTTAGTAGTTTTATACATCTGTGAAACAGCATTTAGAGCAATAACACATAAACTCTCCTCCGAGATCTGCACTAACATTTATTAACACGCCAGTCTGAACGGTCTCAATGCTTCGCTCACGTTGTAATCCACTGAGCCAGGCCTCATCCGAGAGTATCCCGAAATATCAAACAATAATCACAATTTAATGGAGTCTGGACGTAGCCCAGCTGCAGGTTTGCTCACGGGCAGCATAAAGAGACACAAGTGCTGTAGACACAGATTAAAATAAACACAGCTGTGGGAGAACAATGGCTGTTTATGATCAGACATGAAAAATCACATTGAAATGGCCCTCGTAGGAACGCCTTTCATTTGCTGAGGGAATGCCTGAGTACTCCCCCCTCCTCCACAGACTCTATTTTAATAGAGGTCATCATAAAAAACAGCTTCGCATCCTGACTAATGATGTTTTTCCTCTTTCTCTTTCTTAGTCTCTGATTTCCTCCTGCATTTGCTCTTTTTCCTCTTTCCTTCACTTTTTGTTTTCTTTCTTTCGTTCTGCCTTTCTTTTTCTCTCTGTCTTTAATGAGTGCATTTGGAGTCAGTTGAAAGAAAGTATTTTTTTTGGGGAGGGGGGGCCTCCTTGCTTCTTGATTTGCTTCCCTTTAATGTTTGTTTAAGCTCTGGCGGGTGTGCGATGGTTTTGTGTATCTTTGTGTGAGAGTCAGGTATAAATCAGGACAGTTGAATGCACGAGTGTGTGACGAGATAGTGGCAGCATGCTGTTCCTACAACTCTTTGACACACACACACACACACACACACACACTCCATGTGTCTCTCCTCCACCATGACAGACAGCCGTTTTCCCTTTGACACGCTCACATTCTCCTTCAGTCATCCTCCTCTCTCCGCTCCCTTCATCATCGGTGTCATTACTGTGCCCCTACCCCCCATTAAAACCATTAGGGTATGCTTATTTGGCCCAAGACCCCCCTTTGAGGATCAGGTTCCATAGTAACCTGGCCTGTCTCCACGGTAACCTGGCCCATCTCTGGAGGAATGCGGCATTTCCCGCTCTTTTGTCAGGCCACGTTTTGAGTGGCGCAGCAGGCCCAGATTGAGTTGCACCGGGTTTCATAAGCATTCTGTGTGTGTGTGTGTGTGTGTGTGTGTGTGTGTGTGTGTGTGTGTGTGTGTGTGCGCACGCGCATGCGCATGTGCTTATGTGCGTGTGTTAAACTAATTGAGTTGGCTGTCAAAGCAGGGTCTGTGTGGAGTCTTGGAGCAGTACTGTAGGGAGGAGCACAGCTTTAGAACGGCATTGGGTTACTCTATAGTTGCCCTGCCTCGGGATTATGCTTATATTTCAGAGGAAATGCATGTGTGTGTGCACGTGTGTGTTTATTTGCGTGTCCATCGCTCCCCGATGGTGTATGTTCACAGGTGGCTGGCTTGGCACAGCCGTGGGCATTTCCAAACAGACACTGACGCAGCCTTTCCTATAAAAGTCAAAATAGAAAGGACCAGAGGACGCTGGCTTCTTCAGGCTGGCCTGTTGTCTGCATCTGTTTGCTGCACAAAGGACTGTGTGTGTGTTTGTTTAGCTTGCAGAGACATTGGACTGGATACATCTACAGACGTTAAGCCACCGGGAATATTTCAATAAACTTAGATGGTACAATTTTAGAAATACTTGGCAAGGCGTAATATAGTCAAGATGAGCTAGAACTGCGTTAATCCTCAGGGAAGATTCAGCTTCAGTAGGATTCAAAAGAAAATCACTGATTTTCAGTTTTCTTTTGTAAACAGAACAGAGAGCAGCGTAGTTTCAGCTCTTTTCGGACATGGAATGCATAATCTATCTGTTAAAGTAATGGCTTTTTGGCATTCAGATGTAGTTCTCCATTACGCACAGTAAATGCTTCATGATGTCTCCATTCAAATGTGACTGACGCACTGTGGATTGAGCTGTACTGCCGAGCAGTATTTGGCACCTGGTGCATGAGAGGTAGCTCTGACAGTACTCTGGTGAATAGGAAAAGCAAGAGGAGTGCTTTCATCAGTGATGGACTTTGATTGGCTGTTTATCTCCATGACTTAATTAATGGTCATGGTGATCATGAGGGACGATCAGTCGTATAGACCCCTCCGTCAATTTCCTCTTCAGTGTCATTATTTATTTAATAGAATGTGGGAATCTGCTGCCTGTTGTATACAATCTGATAGTGACATTGACAAGATATTAGTGTGTGATACTGATTTAATTGTTCTTTGCGCCTGTAAATGTAGAAATCATGGCGGACCTTGGTGGCCAACCATGAACGGCCCCTAAACCCTTATCACATGTCATTCCTCCGTCTCTCTCTGCCCTCTTTTCCTGTCTTCTCTCTACTGTTGCCTCTCTAAGAAAGGCAGACAGTGTCCAAAAATGTGGAAAAATAGACAGCATGAAAACCCATTTTTCTAGACTGATCTGATCAGACTGCTCCTCAGCAGCAAAATGAATGAACTGCGGCTCATTTACAATATTTCTTGGTTCATTATAGTGATGTCGCTCAATATTAAATGACAGATTTATGACATGATGATTAGTATCAGCAGATGAATATTAGATAGCTTATGAATGGATGGCAGTGTCTCTTGAAATGATTCTTGACGTAGACAGGAGATTTCAGTGGAGCCAACATGTTTTTCCGTGCAGCTTCTTTAAGTTTGTTTCACGCTGTTTTAAAAAAGGAGGCAAAAGATCAAATGCTCAGATATTAGATAGGTTTGTGTTTGTGTCACCATTCTAAACTGGCACCACCCAGTTTCAATAATCAGTTGTAGGAAGATAACCACCCTTAAGATTCATGTGTTTGTCATGTGTTTGTCAGATTCAGAAGTCGCTGATCTCCGTCAGGAAGCTCTGTCCATCCTCATGGCCTCAGACCTCCTCACCTCCGACACTTCCTCTACCACCCTGGGGCCCGGCAGCACCCAGTACCTGCTCAGCCTGTCCCGGGTGGCCCTCAGTGCCAGCGTGGATATCCCTGAGCTCTGGGGGGGCCCTCAGCTCACGAGCCAGCTCCTGCACAGTCTGCTGCGGTGCCCACAGTACGAGGTGAGGGAGCTGGCACTGGAGGGGGTCCTGAGGAGGCTGCAGGAGGGGGAAGAGGAAGAGGAAAAGAAGAGACCTGAGTGGCTGGACGAGACCACCCTGTCTAACCTGATCAGCCTTGCTCTTCATGAGACACACCCCCCGTGTCTGGCCAAGGTGAGACCACACACACATACGCACAGAAGCAATGCAGGAGGTGCATTTGTTAGTTGAGTGTTTGTTGAGAGCCTGTGTGTGTGTGTCTGGCTGTTTTACGGACGCGAGTGTGTGTGTCTGTGTGTGTATGATCCCTTGTGTAAGTCTGTGACAGGCCATAAGCAGCATAATTTCAGACTCCTGTCATCGCACAATGATGAACCCTTACCAAAAAATATGTTTTTCCTATTCATCACAGTTTTTACAGAGCCACAGGGACTTTCGCCGCAAATTGATTAAATGTCCAAATCCATCTTGCAGAGGCTTGCGTGAGAGGCTAATCGGCCGCAGGGGGACACGCCAAGCATGCTGGCAGCGAGCTGACTGGCTAACTCTCGCTCTAACTTACACACACTCGTGAGAGGTTTTGTAAGCTTCCACTCTAACAAGTTTTGGAGGAGAAAATGCAGCCTATTTCCTGTTTGGGGACAGACGGTCTTATTTCAATGTGATCATAAAGCGAGGACAGGCAGCCTGCACATATGCTCTGTCCTGCTCTGTTACTCCTCCAGAGCTGACATGACTCAGCACTGCTGGGACAGTCTGGCTGTATGTGAGTCTGCATGCAGCTGCAGACGTGTGTGTGTGTTTTATGTGTGTTGTGTTTTACCTTTTGGGGGCATTGCCGTGTATGTGTGTGTTTGGCTGTGCATTCTTCGCCAGGCACTGCTTTACAGGGCAGCCGTTAATGTTTAAAGTGTCAGCCTTGTTAAGTGGAGCCTCCCCTGCGCCAAGGACAAGCCAGCCCAACGGGCCAGTTTCCATAGCTCTCCCTGGACTCCAGTGAAGCATTCTGGGAGAGGAGCAGGGAGCAGTAGTCGACCAAGGACATAGTGTTGGTCTGCTAGTCTCTCCAGTGATGGTGCTTCCAGCGTCTGAAGAAAACTATCCTGTCATCTTCAGTCATTATTCATAACACATGTGTTTAAGGAATCTGCTGCATTAGAGGCCTCATAGGAAACAGGACAGATGGAAGTCTGCACGCCTCTGAAACTGTGACTCTTCACATTCTCAAACTTTACACAATATTCAGTACATATCAATGAAGCAAAGATAAAAAAGCACCATATACGGCTGCTTATAGGGTTTCTTGGGTTTGTGTACTTTATTCTAAATTGTAAAATTTCTATTTCCAATTGCTAGAGATACACAGAAGCAGTCCCTTTAGTCCCTGTAGACAAAATGAAATTATTGTTGCAATGAAAAACAAATTAGGAAATGACACACGGGGTCTGTCCCAGCTCATACTTTGACTGCATTTGCCAGCAGTCAAGTGGCTCCTGGTTGTGTGACACTAACTGCTCAACACACTGACACAAATGTAAATACATGGAGATGCTTTGTTAGTTTTATTTTATTTCCCTCCACAGTAAAGCATGTCTAAGTAGGATCAGGTGTTATTACAAGTGTGCATCAATGAGGCTATGAAGTGAACTGGGTGTTGTCTTGTTTCAGACCTGGACGTGCTTGCTGACTACCTGGCAGCATATGATGGTGCACTTTAGTGCTCAAGACAGACCCATGAAATCAAAGCTTAATGGAAAGTGCTTCTAGACAAACGTGCAGATTTGCAGCATGCAGTCTGTTTTTAATGTCTGTTTCTTGAAAGTTTGGAGTTTGTGTTCTTCTGACTCTTTTCTCTCAAAGAAACCAGTCATCCTGTGGTTTTGTGAGTCACACCAGCTACTGTATGAATTTGTATGGAGCCATGGTTTGAGGAGCAGGTGATCTCCTCACATCACTCTGCTCTGAAAAAGTTTTTCTCTTTACACAAACCATAGCCAGTTTGGGGTTTTGGATTCATTCTGATTTTGATTTTGACATTTAAATAAAAGACATGTAGTGACATTTCAGCTGGCAGTCTTGCTCTCTTTGGTTGAAATCTGTCAGGGTTTGGCTCAGGATCCGCTTTTGCCAAGGATGCCAGAAAATACCAGAGAAAAGCAGGGATGCTTTGAGGCTGCCATGGCTAAAAAGGACAGAAAGAATAAGAGCTAGATAGCACCACAGTGTGAGCTGGGTAGAGTGTAATGTTTATTAACGGGCTTGTGTGTGTCTGTTCATGCAGGGTGGGCGTCACTGTTTATTTGCATGTTACGGCTATGGAAGTCTGTACGCCTGAGTTGGCATGTTTTCCTGTGACTGTGTATATTTGAGTATGTGGGCAGTCGAGTGTGTTGCAAGACAGGAGCTCATTAAAGCTGCTTGTAAAAGTCAGAAGCAGCAGAGACGGTCAGACCAGCTGGGTTGGAGCTAACAGTTGAATACCTGGCAGACAGACGGGTGGATGAACAGTGAAAAACACACAGGCAGTAGCCGGGATTTAAACTGTGCGTGTTTTCAGTCACGCGGTAAATGCGGTAGCCAAAAGAATAATGACACTAGCTTGGCTTCACTGGCCCAGTGATTGATTTACTCTCACTGGAGTTGCCAATGGACTCCATGAAGTATTATCTGAAAAATGCACTGTATGTCCACCAACCTCCCTGACAGGTGTAGAGGGCTGCTGTGGTCGTTTGGCACTGCGTGTTGGTGCATCAGGATGTTTCCAAATGACTTGTCTCCAGCAGTATGAAATGTGGATAACATCAGCTGCGTGTGCACACTGTGTGCTATTGTTAAGAGTTTTCTGGAGCCAGTGTTTTTGCACTGTGCTTAAAGTGTGTGTGGCAGCGAAAAACAAAGTGAAAGCACAGCATTGACATGATATCACATCCACATCATACAGTTGTTACAGAAATCCTTTTAGAAAACATCTGGCATTCATTTAGATAAGTGTGTTTCTGGTCACCTCACATATAAGTCTAATTTTCACTCTCCTTTTGGCTCCGTTCTGAGAAAAATGTCTGCCTCTTAAGCTGCTAAATGCTCCACTATGTTTCACTAGCTAGTGGCTAGCTCTAGCTTTGTCCGTCTCAGAACAGCCGAGGGGGTCTACCGTGCTACCTTGTCTTTTTCCTGCTCACATGCACAAATATAAACACACACACAGATGCTTACACACCGACACTGCATGCACCCGCTCGTCCTGCTCTCCACCCACACAGATCCTATAAAGCAAGCTTTATTTTAAAGCTCTAATAACAGGTTGGGCCCTTGAAAGAAATAATAATCATTGAGATATGCAGGAGGAATGTCAACATGTGTTCTCGGCTGGATGTGTGTTTTTAACGGGGGTCTCACGCAGTGGAAAACTAGTCTTTTCCTCCTCTGACTCGGTCAGCTGCCTCCCTCTCTGGAGGAGTGACCGGGCAAAGAAAACAGCATTGAAAGGATGGAGAGGAGGGGGACGCGGCGAGGGGTGAGGGAAGCAGAAAATCAAGTTTAGGAGGTTAAGCTGAACGGATGCGACGAGGAGACGAACGGCAAAGAACACATTACTGCATGGATGAAAGAGGGAGATACAGATGAAAGCTGGGATGTGTCTGCAGCTCTGCACATCTTTGTGTGCTTGCATGCGCTTGTGCATCCATATACATGTATGTGTGAAAGAGAGAGCAAGGCAGCTGTGTACCCGTGGTTAGGGTGTGCATAGGGAGGATCTGACCGGTGTGGTAAAAATACCCTCGGGGCAACTTGCCAGCTGCACTGCAGAGAGGACACCAAAGCTGTGTTGATGGATGGCCCTGAGCAACTTCCCTCACCAGTAGCTCCAAATGTGTGTGTGTGTGTGTGTGTGTGTGTGTGTGTGTGTGTGTGTGTGTGTGTGTGAGAGAGAGAGAGAGATGGAGGTGAAAATGAGTGACTCCATTAATATCTTATTTCTCACTCCTGTGACAACCTGTGTGTCTCTTCCTCTTCTCAGGTCCTCACCGTGTTGTGTGTGTTGAGCTCCAGCAGTGAGCTGCAGTGGAGGGACGATGGAAAGACTTTGTCCCAGGAGAACGTCCTGCTGCACCTTCTTGCTCTGGCTCACAAATCTGCTCACAGGTTAGAGAATATGCAGAAACGTGTGAAACTCATCTTAATGTGATGCACTGTTTGGGCCAAAGGAATGAGTTATTACACTGGACACCGGGACACTTAAATGGGTATGGTCACCTGCAGCACTGAAGGATTTTTCAAAGAAATCACTATAAAATTTGTTGTCTTTTACATTTACAAACTACCAAAATCACAGTTTGGCTCAGTTTGTATATATATGACACAAGTGCTTAAAACAGAGTGTTTCACAGCTCTGTGGAACTGTCATGAAACTTGAAAACACATCAGCATTTCCATTTAATTTTGAAAGTTTTTGCTGATCCACTGTCAGGGGACCAACAGAGAGAGAGACTTTGCCATCTCCAGAGCCCTGCCTAAAAAGAAGTGTGACTGCATTGGAAATATAATGTTTCTCATTTTCTGGGTCTTCTGAAACATTTTAATCTAAACATCTTGTACATAGGCCCTGTTTACTGTGCACCATAGCACACAACAGGCCTTTACCTGTACCTTTAATTCATTTCAAGGTAAATACTGGAAAGGTTAGGCAACTGTGAGTCCAAAACACTTGCTCCCTCCTGAAAACTTCCTGTCAAAACAGTCCTTAAGCAATCCCAGCCGAGCTTTTAGCTGTGATGGATGGAAGAGTCATGAATGTACTACAGGTCAGAATGCAACCACACACTCCTCCTCCTCCATTTCCCTGTTTTTTCTGGCTACCTCCACTTGTGAAAGAGCCCTCACGCTGCTGTGGCAGGCTGGCTGTCAAGCCTTCATTCAGAGTTCCTGGAGGGGGGACTATTCAGGTTCACTGGCTGCACCTTAACCCTGCACCGGGGCACACCTGGACTTATCGGGCCCCTTTCTGCGCGGGTGTTTGTGTGGTTTTTTTATGCATTGTTGCAGTGTTTGGAAAACCAAATTGTCCACCAGCCACAGAGACCAGTGGCTTTTAAGAATAAAAAATAAATCTTTGTCCAAACTGACAGAAGAGATATCAGCACATTTAGATACATGTATGATCTGAATGTACATACATTGCTCAGATGAAGGTCTGATAGACTGAAAGCTCCAAATAAAGTGAAACACAGCAAAGATCTACAGTAAGGTGAGGAAATCTCTTTCATCCAAAATAAAAATAAGAAATGCAAACATGGATGGAAGCTGATATTTGTGCTCTCAAAGGCAGCAGAACATTATTCCTACATTAGATAGATCGACTGCCCACATACTCACACCTGTCCGGCTCAAACCATTATTTTTGTCAGAGTTCAGGAGAGCCTCTTGAGTCACAGGCCCCCTCTTACCACAGACGGATTTGGCACATACTGTTCCAGTATTTGTGTGTGTGCGTGTACTGTAAGCCCTTTGACATGCATTGACAGACACACACACCTTCCTTGACAAGCCACTGCTGTACTTTTCTCACCCCGACAAGAGAATACAGGCTTGAATAAGGATTGGATTACAAAGGCTTTTAGCCCTGTGAAGCCTTTTCCTGGCCGCAATCTTGGACCTGGGGATCCACTTTCCCCTTGGAGTGGCCCCAGGGTTATGATTAGAGCCGGGGAGGGATGGGATTGGGTTGCTGGCTGCCCTTGTCTGCCATGTGATTGAATGGCACTTGGTCTATTGTGATCCATAATGTAGTGGTGAGTACCAGCACACTTCTTTTGTGGATTGTAAGCCAATACAGTTGAGTGATGTGTGTGTGTGTGTGTAGTTGGTGGTGCTGGAGTGTTACGTGTGTGTAATGGTTTCCACAGAAAGACCCGAGGAGCACGTTATCATTTTCAGACACGGTCGCCGCACTGATAAGTAAAATTAAAGGGCTGGCTAACCCAAACATGTACTCTCACTGAGAGACCTCATAAATGTCCACAGGGGAGGGGGTCCCTCTTCCTGGACAGACATTAAAAATAAGCTAACCAATTTTGGAAGCTGGTATCAGGTGTTTGATTTTGTGTTTCAGTGTGGAGCTCCACTGTGCTGCCCTGACCCTGCTCTCTCAGCTGGTGGTTCAAATGGTGAACTCTAACCCTCAGGTAAAGACCGACTGCGCTGTTAATCTCTCAGCCTTGGGTTGAAATTCCAATTCACAAATGTTCTTGGAGAAGATGTTTGTTGTTGCTGCCACCCATCAGCCCAAAGCTGGTTCGTAACTGTGCCTTGTAGCTTAGCACACAGCTTACTGAGCTTACCACAGGGCAAGTCCTGTTATCACCCTTATTTGATTTTAAATGTAGATTTTGACAATTCGTGTAACTGTTATTGTTGTGGACATATTTGCTAACAATCATTGCTGCCGGTTGGTCATGTCAGCCAGTTTTCCTCCTTGGAAAGCAGCGGTTGAATACAAACATAGTGTATGTTACTGAAGGAACTTAATGTGTTTTTTTTCTGATCCATCTGTCATCCAGGGTGCGAATGCAGTGGCTTGTTTATCTCAGTGGGGGGCGCTGGTGTGCTCATGCTGCAGCGAGGAGCAGCCAGTGGAGGTGAAGCTGACAGCTGCCAAGGTGCTGGTCAACTGTACAGCCACTGTGCTGAGCAGCCCTCATCTGCCACTGGGTGAGCCTCGCTTATGTAACCGCTGAGGAAATGTTTACCTCCCGGGCAGTCAACATAAACACTTTGATGTCAACAGAAAAAGTCAAATGTTTGTTGCAAAAAATAAGGCTTTTTCTGAAATCTTTATCTTCTGAAACCTATCAAAGGGCAAGAAATCTTTTTGTGGATCAGAAATGCAGAGCTCATATAAGGAACTGTGTGTTATCTACCTGTGTGTGTGTGTGTGTGTGTGTGTGTGTGTGTGTGTGTGTCAGGTCTGTCCACTACAGTGCCTCTGTGGAGGAGTCTGTTTACGCTGCTGCAGGATGAAGACCAGGAGGTCCGAGATTCAGCCTCTGACTTCATCTCTGTACCAGCACCTCTGCTCAGTACAGGTACACACACACACACACTGCCAATTATGCATAAATATGCTGTTGCTATCTAATACTGTACAGCATACCTGCTCAGCACATGTACACATCCATGATAAGTTTGTTATACACATTTGCCTGCTTGGGATTTACATGCACACTCTTTCAAACACATACACAATGTGACCAAAAGGCAGAAGACACCTGACCATAACATGAGCGTGTTGGACATCCCATTCTAAATCCATGGACAGTGATATGGACTTGGACCCCCCTTTTACTGTTGTTATAGCCACCACTCTTCTGAGAAGGCACAAGATGATGTTCTGTGGGAATTTTCCACCCATTTCAGCCAAAGAGTGTTTGTGAGATCGGGCACTGATTGGGTGGGAGCACCCAAATTACTAAAATGTCCTCGCATCTTATTGCATTAAGAAGAACCTTCACTGGAAGTAAGGGGCCGAGTCCAAACCCTGAAAAACAGCCCTAAACCTTTACGCCTCATCCGCCGAACTGTGATTCATCCATCCATCAGCCTGCAAGATGGTAAAGCATGAGTCATCATTCCAAAGAACATGTTTACACTGCTCCGGAGTCCAGTTGTGGCGTGCTTTACAACACTCCAGCCGACACTTGGCATCGCACACGGTGATGTGACTCTTGTGTGCAGCTGCTGGGCCGTGACAGTTTGACAGTGACATGACAGTGAAATCCATTTCATGAAGCTCCTGGCGCACAGTTTGTGTGCTGATCCTCGCAGAGGCAGTTTGGAGCTCTGCAGCGAGTGATGCAACAGATGATAGGTGATTTTTCTGAGCTATGTGCTTCAGCACTCCTTGCCCCAGCTCCGTGAATTTACATAGTCCACCACTTTTTGGCTGAAAAACTTCACAAACAGACTTGTGGCGAAGGTGGCATCCTTTGACAGCACCACATTTATAGTCACTGAGCTGTTTGTATGGAGATGTCCCGACTATGTGCTGGATTTTATGCACCTGTTAGCAATGGGTGTGGCTGAAACACCTGAACTCAATAATTAGTGGGAGCGCCTACTGACTAGTTGCCATATAATGTTCAACACAGTGTAAGACACCAGTGATAATGCATAAATACTGAAATGTACACATACGACCGTCTATCTGTATAAACAGATGCACATAAAAACGCCACAAACACATGCTGGTGATAAAAAGGGTTGATGACATCATTTCGTGCTAAGAGTCGGGGATCATTCCAGGAACGAAGGGCGCTAATTCTAGTTTGGCAGTTGGGACGCGAGAGTAAAAAGTGTGTGTGTGTGGTTGTGTGTCATTGTTTTGGGAATGTTTGTGGTCTGTTTTCTGAAGAATCGTATGATGGCAGGCCTTACCAGACGCCTCAAGTATACACACAGTAATGACAGTCTTATCCTTATTTAAGCACTCTCCCAATTCTGTCTCACACACACCATCAGAGGACTGACAGCTGCCAGCTCTCAAGTGCCCCAAAAAAAAACAAAAAAAAACAGCCGCAGTGCGACTTCCTGTCCTCACAACACTCACTTCCTTTATTTTCCCAGCTTTCCTCCAGGAGCCACCCTTATTGTGTCTGTCGCCACTGATAGTATCTCATAACATAACACAAGACAGCAAAAACATGTCCTCAAAAGTCTCTGCGGCCCCTCATGGCAACGCTGTTTATGATGGCAGGATGGAGTCATGGGGGAAGACTCAACTGCAGCGCTGATTATTTTAGCTCAAATAGACGTTCTCTTTTTTTTTTTTTTAACTGACCACAGTTTTATTTTATTTACCGTCCATTTAAGACAACTGAGAAAAATCCCAACTTTTCCTTTAAAGGCAGTGTGCGTTTCATCATATGAAGTTCCGGGAAGCCCATTTAAAATTCCTGAAAGTGCTTGGATACCAGGATTTTATCCAAAAGCAATGTGTGTGTGTGGATTTGTGAGTTCTATATGTGTTTATGTACATAAGGCCAGACAGGGTCAGATAAGCCACCAGCTAAAAATCAGATAGGAGCTCAACAGCATGACTAAGATGGAGAAGTTTTCTCTAGAACAGGAAGAGAACACAATAGGCATAATTACAGAGTGGGTGTCCTTATGTGTGTGTGTGTGTGTGTGTGTGTGTGTGTGTGTGGGTGGGTTTGTGTGTGATGAAACAAGAGTGGGGTACCTCCTTTGTCTATCCATATTCACTACTCATTTGTAGTTTACAGTGTGTGTGTGTGTGTGTGTGTGTGTGTGTGTGTGTGTGTGTGTGTGTGTGTGGGAGGCAGAGAGTGTGTTACTTTGTCTCCGTTCTGTTGTGTGACTTCACTCTTTAGCCAAGGTGCTCGAAACCTACTTTAACCTCGGAGATGGTCACGACAGTTGCGCTGAATTCCTGTTTTATTTCAGCTCGTGTCGTAAGCACAGCAGGAATGTAGCGCGCAACACCGAAAGAAGAAATGAGGCGGTAAATTGGTAATGCTGTATCAAATGAATGAGTGACTTGGCCAGAAAAGTTGCATTCCTCACGTTAATGAAAAACAACAGAAAAACCCAAAAGAAATCACATCCCATTGACTGTAAGAAAACAAAACCTTCAATCGGGGAAATATGTCATCTTTCTACTTTGAAAGCTTGAGCTTAAGTGATGTTTCTAAAATTAAATGTAGGGCAGTGAGCAGTGGGGAGGACATTTTGATGCTCGGGGAGCTGCAGCATTTAATGAAGTCATCAGAGCTACATGACGCCGCTTACTGCTGTCAGAGAGAACATTTCACTGGGGCTGTGTCTAACTGTGTCAGCGCGTTAATGCAGGTGGGACGCTGTGTGAAACTTAAATAAAACAGAATGCAGTCATTAGCGAGCAAACTGTGTTCACCATCAACGGCTCTGTGAAGTACGCCCATGCATTCATACAATCACATGTTCACAAAGTGGTGATTTCTTGTTCATGTCAAATTTCGGAAAGCCTTTCTAAAGAGCCATTGTGAAGCTCAGTGACAGGTGGAGCATGGGTGGAGCTGAGGATGCTCCACTGAAGCCTGGTTGCTGAAACCTTGTGTGTGTGTCTATGCCCATAATCGTGCTTAACTTAAAACCTTAATTTAAATGAGTTACATAACAATACAGCCCCGCACAGTTGTCATCAACGGGGAATCAGCTGTAGGGACCAAAACCATTTCTGTACCAGGCTGTAAACATGCTTGTTGGCCCGTTGGGTCTATGGGGACTGACTCACTTTTCCAGCCAGCCTCAAGTGGCCATTTTAGGAAGTGCATTTTCTGGCACTTTTTGCCGTCGGCTTCATTTTTCAGCACTGGAGGTTGCTGCTTAAGCTCGAGTGACACACTGTTAAAATGGTAAAGTTATCGACTACCATGGCAGAGACCTGGAGTTTGATTCCAGCAGTGATACCTTTGACTTGGTGACCTGCATAATATCTCTTGTCAGCAGATTGACTCCCTGCTGTCGGGAAATAGAAATGGAATAGTCCAGCATGCTATTCCACACCATAGCTATATGCAATGCTGTGCCAGTGGAAAAACAGCATTACTGTGTGTTTGTGTGCATGCAGGTTACTGTGTGTGTGTGTGTGTTTGTAATGTGTGTGTGTGTGTGTGTGTGTGTGTGTGTGTGTGTGTGTGTGTTTGTAATGTGCGTGTTTTATGACCTACCGTTGCCGAGTCAAGTATCTGAGGTGTTAGCTGCTTCAGATGGAGGTGTTGACTCCTGGCCCTTTGATATGGAGGAAAGGCAGAGATGTGGGAACATAGGTGGCCTCTGCAATGCACACACACACTCACACACACACACACAAATGCAAAACACTTACCCCCCTTTGGAAAGGACAGAAATTTACATTGTTAATGTACTTTAAATGTTTAAACTTGCTGTTTTGTGGCTGCTAATATTCTTGCTGGACAGTGTAGATTGTATATAAAGCAAATAAGAAGTTTGTTGACAATGTGGTTTATATAGTCAGTGTATGTTACCACTATTTAAATAATAGTTTAGCCTTATTGTTATGCCTTTTAGCTTTCTTATCCAAAGTTAGATGGGAAGATAGATACCACTCTTGTGTGTGTATGTCAAATATGAATAAAGCATAAAGAGTGGAAACAGGGAGCATGACTCATCACTCTGCTCATTTCACTGCGTCACTGGACAGATCCTTCAATAACACATATTCTTTCATCTTTAAGCAGGAGTAGAACTCACCTGTAAAAAATGTGAGAAATGTTTTTGTTTCATGAAAAATAGTCGAATTTTTATCTTTTACTGACAAACTGTCAAACCCGTCCTTAGACTTTAGAGCAGGTACATTCCCAGTCAACCTGTGAAGTGTGTGTGGGAGAGAAATTTGTGCTGATTCACATCAGGTTAGCTGAAGCTCTTCTTTCCAGAGCTGTGAACCACAGTGGAGCCATTGTCTTGGACAGGAAGAGTAAATCTAATTTAACCCAATCCCACCCTCCAGCACCCCCACCCCCACCCTCCACCAGGGTGGACCACATCACCACCACCTACAAAATACCTCCAGACTAATTGGGTCTGAAATCAAACTCCACTCAGCCTTGCTGGACCTCCAGCACTGTGACAGACTCGGGGCAGGAACAGTGGGATCACTTGATGTGTGTGTGTGTGTGATGTGTGTCAGAGCACTGATTAGGATTCTGATTGGCATATTTCCCATAGACTCCTTCAAATGATGCAACCGTTCCATCATTCTGTAAATCTTCAGTTGTTTTGATCCCCCTGTCCTTCTAGAGTAGAGTAGAGTTGACCTCTGTTCAAAAATGCAGTCGTGGCCTCACACGCTCGCATGCGGACATGGCCGCGTTTTCTAGGCCATTCTCAGTGAACCATTACCAACCAGCTCGCCCAGAGTAACCTACTTTGCTTACTGTAAAGCCAGCAAATGCCTGAGCAGAATCTGCCATTCATGTGTCCTTTCCCCCAGTTCATTCATTTACAGTGGATGACGCAGATGGATGGAAGCGAGCGACCTGACAGTGCTGAAGGACACTCATTAAACCGACCATGTCCCATTATAGCACAACACTCACTCAGCCATTAAAGCTGGTTTTATGTTAGTTTGAGTTGGATGAATCGCAGACAGGAGAAGTGTTTTGTGAGACTAATTTGAGAAGAAACAGTGAAGTACACAGACGCCGGAGGCACTTGTTGCTTCAAGAGAATTACTCAACTTTTGATTTGCGGCTTTAACCTTTACTTTTGGAATAAATAAGCTATAATTTCACCCTCCAGTGAAAACACAGAAAAAGAAATGTCATTTTTTCTGCTTTCACCATCTTTGACCAAAAAAGCAATGTGGGGAATAAGTTTTTAATGATTTAGTGGGTGGTGTGAAATTAAGTCACATGTCTGCAGTGATGACTGGTGTCTGCAGGCTGTGTTGAAGTGTGTGCACATTGTTTTCATTGCAGTCTGCAGCAGCGGGCTGGGATGTGTTTTGAGATAGTTCACATTGAGTCAGGGAACGTCAAGGAAGAGGAAGAAAATCCTTCCGAGAAGCTGTCAGTAGAATGTGTCGTAGAAGTAAATCCTTGCACTCACTCTGGTCCTTTATCAAAGCTTATTTACCATGAATATCCATCACTGATGCACCTTGAGAGACAACAGAAAACACTCGTCTTCCTCCATATCATCACTCTTCATCTCATCGCCTCTCGCACACCAGGTGCCGTGCATGCAAGCATCTTGTCATTCTGTAAATGTGCTGTCTGAATTCAGCCGTAAGGATCATTCATGTAGAGAACACCTATGTCTGAATCACAGAAGGACGTTTCTTTTAAAGGGGCGCTCCACCCACTTCACGCAGGAAGTTTACTCATCATGAGGAGTACTACTCCACCTGCGGATCTGGAGGAGCTTTCCAAAGTTTAAAAATATAACCCCAATGATGTCATCAAGGGCTATTGAGTTGCTTTCTGGGAACTGTGGGATCCAAGTCAAGACATCTTGGCCTCTGGTGCTCTTTGCTGTTTGGTTGGAGTGACTGCAGGTGAGGGTGGAGCTTCCATAGACGGAGAGGAGTATCTCTTGGCTCCCTGTTGAGGCAGCCATTGATTTGTATTTGATCCACCGGCTGAACCAAACACTGACTGGTTTTCACGACAGCAGTGAGCTCGGACTACGAGCGCATTGTCAGACCATTATTTCTATGGTAATGCTCAACATTCACTCAGTTTTGTGCTATTATTATTCAAGGTAACGTTTCCTGTTGGTGTTGTTGTTGTTGTTGCTGCTGCTCTGGTCTCTGTTTCTCGTCAGCCACCAGAGGAAGTCGAGGCTGTAAAGTGTGTGTTTTTATTTCACACTTCTCTCTATCTCGCACCTATGCTTCCTGGTGTCTCGGCTCCACTGAAGCGTCTGCAGCACTCCGTGTGTCCTGTGTGATGAAGGAAGCCTTCCTCTGAGCATTTGTGAAGATCAGTGTTGTGGGTGTTTTGCTGTCTTGTCACACACACACACACACACACACACACACACACACACACACACACACACACCCCTCCATCGTCTGATCACAGATGAAGTCCTGCGTATAGATCTTTGCTGTTGGACAGACAGTCTTTGTCCAGGCTGTATGGATTAAAGACCTGACTGGTGTCGGCAGCTTAAAGCCCTCAGGTGGGGTGGGTGTAGTTGAAGCAGTAAGTTAAAGTGGGGCTTCGAACCCAAATTCCTCTGATGTGGGCGGCTGAGCGGAGGAATTACATCCCAACACAGTGAACATGATGACACCAGCGAGTGGAAGAGTGGGGCGGGAAGCGCTTTCTCTCATTTCACTGTCCTGACAGCCCGCCGACAGCCCCCACCCACCCCCTTTCCTCCCACTCCTCCTCCGCTCAGTGGGACATCTAACACCCCCCAGCTGCAGAGGCTCAGTGAGGATTTACTGAACAGCGATGGTCTCTTCACTCTCTTAATTTAATTCAGGGACTTTAATGACACGACTGTTGATGAGACACAACGAGGCTGCAGCAGCGCGCAAAGCCTCCACGTTCAAAAACCAGATAACAGATTATGCAGACGTACAATATTGTTGTTTGACATCGTGCTGCTATCGGTGGTTTATAAATACACAAGTTCCACAATTTAGCACACTCAGTCACACAAACAATCTCCTTTACTAGTAAACATGGACAGATCCCATCATTCTGCGCTGAGCCTGGGTGTGTGTGTAAAAACAAATATGAAGCAAAAGATGATAGTACACTGCATGTATGTAATACATTCAGATGAGCTGGCAGAAAAGGGAAGGAAATGAATCAGTACAATGCAACGTTAGATTCATTTTGCATGAGGTGGCATGTGTTGTTTTTTGTTGTTTGGATGTTGGGTTGCAGGAAGGTTTGCGGGAATGTCTTCACAGCTATTAGATGGTTTGCCGTCCAATAGTTAACCCCAGCTGCACTTTGTATTTAGTGTAAGTATCAATTGTTAGCATTTAGTTCAGTACTCATACAGAGTGTCATTTCATTCATTCGCGTGTGTGATCACACTATATAGTCAAAACCTGCTATGAATTAGCATGTAGTACAGGACTGGGACACAGCTTTTGGTTACAGCCCAAGTCTGGAACCAAACACTGTGACGTGAAGCTGCCAGGCTTCAGAAGCTGGAAGCGGTTCACGTCCACCAACCCACAATTTTTTATCAATCATTAACAATCATTTGGGACGCAATGAATAAAAAAGGATCCAGGTTAGTAAAATAAAGGTCAGCCAGCGATGGAGGAGGGGTTCTGTGGACTGACGGAGCGAGTTAAAGAGCTGCTGGTCGAGGCTGAAAACTCTGCAGAAGCTCAGAATGGTACAACTGTTATACTGTTTCCACAAGTGGCACAAGGTTAAGTTTTTCCCTCACACCCCTGCCCTGCCCAGCTCAAATGTACTACAAGAGTGCCAGTGGATAGAGTGTGTGCCAGTGGATGCCAACTGCACAACACACACACACACACACACACACACACACACACACACACACACACACACAGCCTCACCCCATCTTACTCAAACCCATTCATTCAACAGCTGGCACAGATATTGTCATTTGCAGAAAAAAGACATGTCTGACATAAACTCACACAGTCTCCCAGTGCAAACAATACCTGCTCAGGACTAAACTCATGCCAGCACACACACACGCACACTCATATGCGCACACACTACACACGCAACACATGGCGGTAACAGCATGAAAGACAATCCCCTTGAGAAAAGGAGCATTTTGCGCCCAAAGCTCGAGGAGGGAAATCACGTTAAGCGATGTGTGAAACCTCCGTAGAAAAGGAGATAAATTGAATGCAGCTAAAATTTCCTATTATGTTCCTATTATGGGGGCTGTAAAGGGTTGACATCAGAGGCAGAGCTGGTCCCAGAGAGAGGCGGCTTCTTGGTAAAGAAAGGAATTTGTCACTCAAGCTCCTAAACTCTTAAATCTCCTCTAATACGGTACAATCAACAGCCTCTAATGTTCACAGGCCGGGTTTCCCTCTCCGCTCAGACTTCAGGCTCTGCTTGATTTTACGCCTCCTCTCTGAAGAGGAAAAACAATCTGGGTTCCCAACCCTGACTGTGTGTGTATGTGTGTGTGTTTTATACTGTATGTGTGCCGATGGGGGTCCATATACCTCCACCCTCCCTCCCTCCCTCCCTCCCTCCTCTCTTCCCATAGTGGTAGTGTTTTGGCTAGTGGCTCTCGAAGCCTTTTGAAGTCTGTGGTGTTATCTGGGTGTCAGCTGTGATGAGGATGGTCAAGGTGGGAGAACAACACTCGCACCCAGTCACTGACACACAAACTCTGCGTCAGATAGTTGCTGCGTGGACAACTGGAGTCGTTAAATGAAGTCATACGTTATGTTTTCCCTCTGTTTGAAGTGTGTGTGTGTGTGTGTGTGTGTGTGTGTGTGTGTGTAGAAGCACTACAGCAACAAAGGACTACTTGTAGAAGACTACAAATAGCAAGAGTACCAAACGCATGAATTTATTTTTCGTGATTACTGGCAGTCTCCACATGTAAAAAAGAAAAGTCTGCATGAACATCATTCTCACATATGTAGGCAATCCATTCATTAATAAGCAGGAAGTAAACAGGAAGTGGAAAGTAATGGTTGCGCTCGCTGCGCGTGCATGCTGGTGCAACGTGCAGAATAGTTTGTGAATCCGCTCACACACACCCTGATTGCGGTTGGTTATATGAGTTATAGTTTTATTTCCCAGAAGGCCGTCCAAGCCCAGAGATGACACACATGCGCACACACGTCTGGAGCGCACTGTCAGCACGGCATCTTTTAAACATCCACAGGCAGCAGCTGTTAGAGGCACACGAGAAACGAGGCTATTGAGGGAAATCAGGTGAACGTATACGTGCTCGGTAATCATATTCCTGCACTGCTGCACACTAGATTTTTGACCAAAGCTGCCATATTTATTTCATATTTGATAATCCTGCAGCCTAAGATCTTTCACATTTTTAATTTTTTTTTAGGGGGGGGGGGTGTTTTTTCCTCACCTTGCTTGTATTCCTGACCTCCTACCTCAAGATTAGCTTGAGCATAACCTTTGATCCCGGGGCAGAGGCCCTCTGGTCATTCCAAAGCTGAACTCCAGACTGAAGGTGAAACAACCATAAGGTCGAGCACCGCTCAGCTGACGGTCACCTAATGACACGGCATCTGAGCAGTAGGTGTGTGGGCGGGGGTGGGAAAGCTTGACCCAGTCACAAGCTGTTTGTGATTTGGACAAAGATGATTTGTGATCTTTGAACACGCTTGTTTATTGTTCACTCATAGCCTGGCTGCGTTCAGTGCTGCTTGCTGTGCGTCTGTAAACTAGTTTTGCATGTCTTGAATGTAAACCGCTGTTTACAGACTGAATAAACGTGCGGGCTCCTCTGTCCTCAGATGTGGCCGCCGTCTCTGTGTGTCCTCCAGTAGCCCTGGACTCGGGCGTGGGACTCCTGTGTCGGCTGTTTGAGCTGTGGGGGCAGGTACCAGCGGGTGTCATCGCCCTGACAGAGTGGCTGCTGGGAGAGGAAGAGGGCCACGATGAGGCAGTTGCAGAAGACGTTTCCAGTCTGGTAAGAATCTGTCATGTGACTAAAGAGCATCCAGGAATTTGTGTTTGTGGCCTTGGAGTAGATACATATTGACAGCTAAGATTGTTAAACAGTGGGACAGAAACATCACGAACAGTACAAATGATTTCCATGAAGTGAAACTGATGACGGATAAACATGGTGACTGTCAGGGTTTCTGTGCTACGTCAGCGATCGGTCATTAACCGCCAGGGTGGAGCAAATAAGACGCTAGTCCTTAAGAACCAATTTGACTATCAACAGACTTTTAAGAACTAAATTTCCTTTAAATATTACCACATGAACTGTAAAATCAGGAAGAACAACAAGCCTGTGACTCAGGGTGCTTCATGTGGTGTCTGTAAAGTGTGGAATCACAGGGACACATAGCACCACCTTTATTTGTCTTGCTGCTCATGATTCGTCCTGCTCACAGTAGTAGTCACAGCAGCCGCGTGCTGTTCAGTTTGGGTCCTATTTAGTCGGTTGTTTGTCTCTAATCAAGACTTTGAAAACAGCCCCGTTGAACAGCTGAGAGGCAATGGAAGACATCACTTTGAGCAAAGTCAATTGTGCACGATTGGGGTTCCTAAATATTCTCAGCGGTTTTGTGCAAGGTGCTGTAGGCACTAATCATGGGTCTAATGGAGGCATTTTTGAGCTCATTTTTTGGTTTTACAGCACACAACTTTCTGTTTTGGTTCTCTCTCGCACAACAGACAGACATGGTTTAGTGACGAGCTGGTGAACAGTGTGCAGTATGTAACAGCCACAGAGCCAGATATTTCCCTGAAGAGTTGGTGGAGACTAAGCTAGAAGGAGGGTGAATATTGAACTCACATTTGTCAGGCTGCCAGAAACACGACGCCGAGTGAATGCTAATGCTGCTCTGTGTCTCTTAGATGTGGAAATAGGCAACAGTTTGCTAATATGTTAATCAAATCAACTTTATAATGATATATATAATTATGTTTCCAGCTCGATCTGCTTCCCCCACATGGCCAGAAAGTCCCACAACACCCTTTAAATTATCTCCCATTTTGCTTGTGACCAGGATGAAGAGGACTTCCTGTTTGAGAAGGGGGACCTGAACCTGTGGGCCGAGCCGGTCCAGTGGGTGAAGCTGCTCCACAGACACCTTGGCTCCCTCGTCCTGGCCTTCAAGCAAAGCACGGGGATTGCAGGGCCGGACCAGGTCCACCAAATGCTTACACTGTCAGCTCAGGCCAAAGCCAAGGCCCTCGGTTCCCAGCAGGCCCTGGACTCCCTCCCTGCCCTGCCCCAGTTCTCCTGCACCATGGAGCACGCCCGGCTGCTGCTGCGGCACCAGAGGGCCAGTCTGGCTCTAGATGTGCTGGAGAGGTTGAGGTAGAGGAGTCAGCAACGTTTGGCTCTGATAGCACCAGATTTTTAATTCTAGGGACAATGACTTATGTTCTTCACAGAGCAAACGTTATCAGATTAATGAACCACTTCAATGAACCAACATGAGACCGGCTTTGTGGGCAAGCCTTTTTATTATCAAATGAAGGGAATGAAGGAAACAGGATTTTTTTACTCTGTACTTCTCTCTTGCTTTGTCTTACAAATTGATTACAGTACGTGTTTATGATTTTTAATCTTTGATGTCTTTTTAATTAAATATGTCTGAAATGACTGAGTTTTTCATTCCGACGTTCTGTTTCCCCTTAAAGCAAAGACAGAAAGTTGAACGTGTCACTTCTTTAAGGTTGATACTTTTATCATTTTGAAAAAAGGCTGGAGAGACAGATAAGAATAATAATATTAGAATAGTGTGAATGGGCCTGGCAGTCTGAAGCCATAACAATAATTCAGCCGGAGCTTGCGCAAAACAACACTTGATGCCCTGTTCTCATATCAGTGGGAATGTGTCACACGACAAACTTCAACAGTGTCAGTATTGAGTCCACAGACTGTGCTGCTTTCTCCACGTCTAGCAGGGATTTAAGGTTGGAACAAAACAACTCAGCGCCTAAAGCTTCAAGCACAACTTCAATGGTGCGATTGTGCAGTGACCGAGCTTTATGACTGAGGCATGGGATTGTGAAAGCAAGTGTTTTCTCTGACACGTCACCAGAGTTGTATTTCAGTATACACTTTGACTTCTACTGTATGTTTATACGAGGTGTTATTTTCCTGTGATATTTAATTTACTGCAGGATTCTTCCCATCGGACTGTGTTTTTATGCTTCCCTCTACTTTTCCTGGTTATGTAATTAGGACGGCACAATGGACTACTGTCCTGTGCGTGCGCGTGTGCGTGTGCACGTACATGTACGTGTGTAAGAATGTGTGTGTGGATTCATACTGCCCTCTCATACAGCTGGACCCTTCTCCCTCCCTGGTAGCCATGTTCCCTGTTACAGTAAAACTGACGTAATGTTTTGGAACAGCTCGACATCCCCCAATAAAAACAGAGCCGTGTGATGGGAGAGCGGTTTCTGCGGACGAGGACATGTTCAAGGGATTTCTCAGGAGCCTCTCCATGTCTGTCCTTCACATTAAACTATTTATCACAACTTGCAAAGCTCAAATAGTCCTGGGGCAGCCCTCAGCCTAATTTTAGGGTTGGTAGTAGTAGATTCCAAGCTCTTATGTCACTTGTTTTTCGCCTGTTGCTATTTTCCCTTTTTTTTTTTTTCACCCCCTTCCAACCAAACCGTTGAGCGCTTGAGAGAATATTGAAGCATGTCTCAGAGAAAGATCATTTTTTAACCACTCTTTCAATCATGATCCTCTATGGAAAAGATTTAATGGTTACCAGTGTCGCAGAAACCGGCAATTTCTGGTGATATGTGTAGCACAGAGTTTTTACACCCTCCTGACCAAAATATCTGCCTTGCGGAGCCCTGATATAGAGCCCCGTCCTCTGCTGCCAACTCTGCAATCTTTCCACTGTGGTTTTTTAAAACTTGACCTCACTCCAAGAGCAGAGTGGAGTAGTTTGACATTTTCATGTGAACATTCTGCCATCCTGGGAAGGTTACATCATGCTGAGACAGGAGCAGCTTATGGCAGCCGCACTGCACGCTGACTACAAAGGAGGGACTGTGGCGACCGGGTGGCTTTGTTGAAATGACCAAAACATCTCTAAACGTGGATGCTTCTCTGTGCCTGGAACTCTACTTTATCCTCCCTGTGAAAAGAGGAGCCATAAAAGACCGTTTCTTGCTCTAAAAGTGTGACATTATTACAGTTAAATGGGCCTGAATGTAGCTTGAGGTCTTGCTCCAGCTCCGCTCAGCAGGTGGCGCCCCGGTCTCTTCCAGTCAGTTCCCGTTTTGCTCTCATGGGGGCAGTGTTGCTCTGCTGTACCACATGAAAACCACATTCCTGCAGTCTGGGCTCTGAGATTGGGAAAAACAAGTTATGGTTAGGAACTTAGAAGAGAGGTTCAGAAAGATTTAACCAGAGTAAATCCATGTTGTGTTTGTAATGAGTCAACACGCTTTAGGAGCGCAGATTTCTAATCTTAAGGTGAAGTTATTTTGAAGTTTACTTTTGAAACAATACAAAAGTGGGTCATGTGACCACAGTGGGCATTAACATGGCTATTTTTCCATGTGTAGCTGACTGGAATAGGCTGCTGTTGCACTGTGGAAGTTGATTATGCAACCAGTGGATTCTAAAAATTGTCCTGCACTCTGCCTGGACTCCTCTCCGCTCATACTTGTGGTCTCACCCCATCCACAGGCAGAGAGAGGGAGAGGCAGTTTCCTTCCATTACAAATACATGTGTCAGCTTCCAAGTGTGGTGGTCCAGAGGCTGGAGGGGTGGCCTTGTCACTGGTGGGTCGCTGGGCTGGGAGGCAGGGGGTGTCGGGAGGAAAAATGTCCCTTTAACTTAAATTCAGCCTTGGAGCTTTTGAGCAAGGCAGCCAGCCCCCCAGCACACTGCTTCAGTATAGAGCCCAGGTAGGCTTCATTAGCTGGAGAGCCGCCTGCATGCACAGCAGACGTCCCCTGATGCTTTCACATTCTTTCTCAGCGAGAGTCAACCCCGAAAAGCAAAACCAAACTTCCACAAAATTGGTTGTGTGATTAAAAGAGAGAGAGAGAGAGAAAAAAAAAAGTTTAGAGGGGGTGTGAGGAAGGGGTGGGGGGAGCGGGGTGGGGGGGGTGCAGGGCTTGGATTTCAAGGCGTGGTGTTAAAGAATAGGCGGCCAACCGGTGAATGGAAGTTTTTTTTTTTTCTTTTTCGGAGAGGAGGGGGGAGGAGGCGGCTCCTCGCAAAACTTTGCAGCGCCTTGAGTTCGCCCCTCCCTGACCACCGCCAGGCTTTTATAGCCATGCGAAAAGGCTGCAGCGCACAGTGAAGCACTCTGGCTCAGCGCTTCTCGAGGGGAGGAAATAAAGCCACCTACAACTCAACAATACAAACCAATCCCCCCTTTTTCTACTTCTTCTTCTTCTACTACGGACTTAAACTGCACATAAACTTTTAAAGCAACTTTTTCCACAACCAAAACCAGTCGTGGCACAAACTACCGCCCGTCGCATTCAAGGATCCTGGTCGGTCCTCCATGAAAGAGGGAGTGCGGCAGCAAACTTGGGGAAAAGAGATGTCTGCGACCGTCTTGTCTGCTTTCTACGACATGGACATGCTTTACAAGGTAAAAGTCTGATATGATAAGGTGTTTCTTTCGGGTTGCATTCATAGCTGAGCGAGCGTGCTTCAACTTTAGAGGAGGTCGCATGTGTTCAGCTGCAACAAGTTGTCACGTTGCAGACAAACAAAGTTGTCTTGAACGCGTCATGTGGACTAAATAGTCCCAGGATTTGTGTTTTAAATGCATCGCTAACTCGTGTTTTTTTTTTCCTTCCCACAGCAAGATAAAAGCATGAACATGAACGCTCTCCACATCAACAGCATGCTGGACAAGAAAGCGGTGGGGGCTCCGGTCACGACTCCGGGCTCCAGCGGCTCCTTCACGCCGGGATTTTTCCGCAGAAACTCGACCAGCAACGTGGAGGCGATGAACAACGGCAACAAGTACTCGATGGGCTCCTACAGCAGCCTGAAGGAGAACACACCGAGCAGCAACAGCAGCGCCACGGCCCTCATGAACAAGGAGAACAAGTTCCGCGACCGCGCTTACAGCGAGAACGGAGACCGGGGTGTGCTGCAGCAGAAGCCCGGCTCTCAGATCAACTCCACCCGCTACAAGACCGAGTTGTGCCGGCCCTTCGAGGAGAACGGGTCGTGCAAGTACGGAGAGAAATGTCAGTTCGCTCACGGCTACCACGAGTTGAGGAGCTTGTCCCGCCACCCTAAGTACAAAACGGAGCCGTGCCGCACCTTCCACACCATCGGTTTCTGCCCGTACGGTCCCCGGTGTCACTTTATCCACAACGCTGACGAGCGCCGGCCCGCTCCCGCCGCCAACGCCAACGTGCAGGCGGGGGAGGGCCGGTCGGCCCGCGAGCTGTGTGGCTACGGCCACAGGGAGGTCCTGCCGCCGCAGCAGCTCGGCTACACCCAGAGGGACAGACCAAAGCTTCACCACAGCCTCAGCTTCTCCGGCTTCTCCATCCACCACGGAGTCGAGTCTCCCCTGCTCGACAGCCCCACGTCCCGGACCCCACCGCCACCCACCACCGCCTCCTCCTGCACCTCCGCCTCCAGCTTCTACGAGGAGGTGCTTTCTCCCAACTCGGTGTCCTGCATCAACAGTGCCTTCTCTTTTCCCGGACAGGACTTAAAAGCCTTACTGGCCCCCCTGGCTGTGCACGGCCCCAGCGGCTACGCCAACAACCACTCCACCGGTGCCTACTACGGGAACATGCAGAGCAGCGTGTGCCCGCCCTCCCCTCCGACCTACAACATGAGCCACTTGCAGGCGCTGCGCCGCCTCAGCGAGTCGCCGGTGTTCGAGCCTCCTCCCAGCCCGCCAGACTCGCTCTCTGACCGGGAGAGCTATGCGAGCGGGTCCCTCAGCTCTTCCGGGAGCCTCAGCGGCTCCGAGTCCCCGAGTCTGGACGCTGGAAGACGTTTGCCAATCTTCAGCAGGCTGTCGATTTCAGATGACTAATCGTGTTTTGTTTTCATATGGATTTATGGACGGGTCAGGCAGGGTGGTCGAGGAGCCCCGGGGGTGTCAGTGAGTGAGGTAGACTGTCCTTCAAGCAGAGGATCCCGGTTAAGCCCCCTCACCTCCGGCCCTCCAGCCTATTTCAGCAGCAGCAGCCACCCTCCTGAAGTGCCTTTGAGCAAGACAGTGAATCCCTAGCAGCTCCAGGGGTGCTGACCCTACTCTGACCTCCCTGGAGGGGGGCAAGAGCAGAGAATTTCACCCACAGGGATCAAGCTTCATACAGTTTAAAGTGTCCTTGACCTGGCATTAGTTTAGTATTTTTTTTTCCTTGTATGTAATATAGCTGTATTAAAACTTAGATAGCAAACAGAAGGCATTCCATCAGTGCCTTGCCCAAGGGCTCGTGGCAGCCCCCTCTCCTTTTGCTCTATCAGGCAAGCCACACTTTTCCTGGGATTAGATGTGTGGGTAACATGACTTGACAAGAAGAAGAGACTGTAAGCGGTTTTCAGATTTCCTCCCATCCTGCCAAGAATATGCCTTGACTCAAAGTAACAGTTTTTTTTTTCTTTATCAAAGCGTGTTATTTTTTTTTCTTCTTCTTTCCTCTCTGAAAGCTTCAACTTCCATTCCAGACCTGTCCTGTCCCAGCGCCACCCAGTGGTTCGTTTGGTTAGTCTAGTTTGTTGCTTGGTTAAAAAGCACTCTTGAGTTGGGTTTGTTTGGGGAAATCACTGCTGATGGTTGAATATATATTTTTTTAGCTGTTTTTGAGTGATTTACATAGCTGTGCATAACTGGCTATGGACTATTTAACTTATTTATTATCTTGTGAAAAAAGTATAGGCTACATTGGTAATTTGTGTCCATACTGTATTTATCAAGTATGATGAAGCAATAGATCTATATTCTTTTATGTTTAAATTATGATCGCCATTATTAATCTGCATAAAGTGGAGTGTATGTTCTTTTCACAGTAATATATATATTTTGTTTTTTTTTCTCCTTTTTTTGTAACTTCACTTGGTTATTTTTATTGTAAATGAGTAAAAAAAATCTTAATTTAAGAGAACGTATGTGATATTTATTTCATTAATTTTGTTTCCTTGTTTACGTTTATTAAAAAAAGTTTGCGTGATTGCTGTTTGCTCCTGAGGTTGTGTCAGTGCTGTAGAAGGCTTTTTTTTTTTTTTTTCTCTTTTTCGAGGATCCCTATTTAGATGTTTCTGTAGAATGTATAAACAATGTGGTTGTACAGACCGTCCAAACCTTACTTCTTTTGTTGATCTAGATCAGACTTCAGTGACAAAGAACCCAAGTCAATAAATTAACCAAAAAGTATTTTTGTTTTCTCTCTGTTTGCACGAGGTCACACTGTGATTCCAGCCACGTGCTAAAGAATGTAGCAATTCCTTGTGCCCCAGTATTATTGTGTAGTGCCTATGGGGTTCACCATCTTGACATGCCTTAAAATTAACCAAATAAAGTATTTTTCCTACATGGCATCTTTTATACACAGGTTGAACTGAATGTAGTGTTGGATTCTGAAACTTTTTTTTTTTTTTTTTTAAAGGTTGTTACCACTCAGACACTCTGACAGCAACAACCGTAACCTTTCTAAATCCCCATTCCTCTTATTATTTTCGTTTCCTTTTGCTCAGTTTTTTCTTTTTTTGATATTGAGATCTAGTCTGAGTCTTGAGTTTGCTGGAGAGGGAAGTGGATGAACACGTTTGGTTTGTACATAGTAGGTACAGGGGGATGCGCACTATGTACTTTTGACTACTTTATCAGAAGTAAAGCTTTTTGAATGTAACAAAAAACGGACAAAAAGACAACGAGAGTTGTAATATTTTTTTGGGGGAGTCAGTTCACTACAAATTGAGTGTGAGACTGTTAACTTTGTACTGTACATTTTTTGTAGTTCTCCCAATAAAAATCATTTTGAAAAAGCTTCACGCTGCCAGGCTGTGCTTTCTTACACATATGAGAATGAAAATCAAAAACATGAACTGGTGATGTTGAGCTGCAGAGAGTGCAGCGGTGGTTTTCATGCTGCCCACAGGTGTAAGAGCACCACTGCTGTCTTCCTCCTCCAGTGGAAAAACTCTGGAGGCTGAAGGGGAGGAGTGTGTCCTGGGTGCAGCGAAGCCCCAGCTGCTTTGTGACACTACTTGGCCTGGGGCCATCAGGGGGGCCTTGCCATGGGTTAACAGTAAAATCACTGACCGGTTCATTTCCAGACAAAGACATGGCCCTGAATTCATGTCTCCTGTCTGTCTAAAGACCTGATGGTAGACTCTGGTCCAGGGGAAATCTGCTTCTGACAGCTCAATATAAACATGGAAAAGCAACATCACCGCAGAAACTGATAGACGTAACTAAAGTGTGTAATATTACATAATCTGTAATGTTCTGCTATAAAGAGAGTGATGAGCGATGTGTGTGTGCCATCGGAGGAATGAGGTCTGGAATTTTGAAATGGAAAAAGTGTAGGAGCCCAGAGCCACAGGAAAGTCAGTGCGTGTGTTGGTGGCTCAGGCTGTCAGGATAAGATTTTAATCTTTTAATATGCAGTGCATTATGATCCTTTTTTGTGACATAATATACACTGGCACTCACAAAACCCCGTGGGGAGCAGCTATGTGAAGGATATATGATGACTAACCTGTGGTGGGAGAAGTAGTCAGATCCTTTCCTACAGAAAAAGCACCTATGCCACAATGTAAATAGACTAAATTACATAGACACACCGATAGATAGATAGATAGATAGATAGATAGATAGATAGATAGATATTATAGATGGTTCCCAATCTTGGGTCAGGCTCAGTGAGTCACAAGATAAATCTGAGGGGTCATGAGATGATTAAAAAGAAAATTGTTTCTGCATTCTTATATTGGATAATTTGACCTATTTGGGCTTCAAATAGGTATTCAAAGGAGACTATCCGAGGAGGGGAACTGTCTCTTTGGTGGAACTGCGAACAACTCGTCACAAAGAACTCTAACTGCTTTTGTTGGAAGTAGTAATGAGCCAAAGGTGTTGGCATCCTCTGGTTATATTTTGAGCCATGTATTTGTATTATATATGTTTTTATGGAAAATCTTCATCTAACTCTATCTGGCAAATACATGTCAGGAGGTAAAACATGCAATATTCTCTCCTGAAATCTAAAAGACACATAATGCAGCAGAAAATGGAAATACTCAAAGAAAGTACCTGTAGATTGCACTCAAGTGCAGTACTTAATAAAACGTACATTCCACCACTGAGATTAAGGAGTGAATGATGAACACTAAGCTGTGTGTTAGAACGACTGCTCGCCTGGGGAATCGATGTGCTTCAATCACATCTGAATGATGTTGCTTCACTAAATGAGTCTTTGGAAGCATCCATCAGAGACCTGTTACTGTGCACTGAGGTCATACAGGCTGAGGTGGACGTATCAGTCTGGAAACTGAACAACAGCTATTAACCCATAACTGATTAACTCTGCAGCTGTAAATGTGTAATATCAGTCAGTTGAGCAGGTAAACTGGGGACAGTGGTGAGTTTTGAACTTACCAGCCCGTAACAAGAAGAAATACGGCCATGGCCTACCCCGATCAGGGTGTCATTCAGGCATGTCTATACCAAATAAAAGCCCTGGCCTATATTATGTGTGAAGCCGCTGTTGTTGTGGTTCCTTCTTTCAAAGAGCTTTTTTCTGTAGGCTGTTCTGTGAAGTTATCAGTGGTAGCAAAGGCATTAAGAAAATAAAGGGCCCAGGAGTCATGTGGTGCCTGGAGTTCACGTCGAGATAAGGGCGGCTGATAAGGGCCCCGGCAAATATTTACTGTGTCCTCAGGATTTCATAATGAAGTGTTTATCAGAGCAGAGCCAAAGGGCAGCACAATACGCCAGGCCCTGCCAAGTAGGATCTGCGTACCTGTGACTCAGTGTGTGTGGGAATATGAGTGTGTGTGGCTCACTATGTCAATCAACAAACACACATATAATGTTTGATTACGTGTATTAACATTCATATATGTTGTGTCTATAAAAGCTTAACTTTTCTATATAAGGATGTGTATGTCGTGGTGTTTGTGTGTGACTGTGTGTGTGTGCACGCAGGGGTCTTGCTGGTTAATGGATCTGGAGCTCCTACAATGAAAGGAAACACTCTCTGACTTGTGATTAGGGCAGGAAGAGTCCCACTTCCTGGCCACCACCCATTTCCACCTCTTCTTCGTCCTGCTGTTTTTCCTCCTCCTTCAGTTTCCCTTCTCCTCTGTAGTGGCGGCTTCTAGAAGTTACTATTTGTGTTCCACTGCTGCACTGGGAAGCTCGGCTCGTCCTGGTATTGTTTTGGCATGCTAAGCCCAGACCTGGGGTCAAGTAGTAATAGCACATGCTTTTCAGACTTTGTTTTAGCCTACATGGGTGCCAGATGGGTGGCAGTTTGCCAAATAAGAAAGTGGAGAGAGGTTGTTAATCATTTTCGTGCCACAAACCCCCAATTAGACCCAGATAAGGCCGAAAACCTCCAATTGATCAAAATTTTCCCCAGGATTTGTTTTTTTTTGTTGTTGAGTAATAATGTAGAGGATTACAGATTTAAGTGAAATCTTCCTATGGCTAATGAGCTATAATTGCTACATATAATTAAAGTGAAAGTAAACAGTTTCTTGTTTTAGCAGTCAAACCCCTGAAGGCCCTGAGTCACTGGTGCCATAAATCAGTGAAGAACCATTAAAAGTTCCCTCTGTATGCTTATCTGTGATTGTCAACTATGTGACACTATTCCGGATTCACAATGAAACAATGTGTGTGTGTGTGTGTGTGTGTGTGTGTGTGTGTGTGTGTGTGTGTGTGTGTGTGTGCCAATGGCTTGAAACCCCACCCAACACTCTACCCGATACTAGAAGGTTCAGACAAACATGCAGCTGTCAGACTTTCTAACAGCATTCAATGAAAATGAAGCTAATGTTCATTTAGAAGCTGAGCTCTAATTTCATTACTGTTGGAAGTGCAGATAATGAAAAAGGCAGGTGACATTTGACTCTTTTTTTGAGGCAATGGGGAAGCTAATGAAAAATAAAGGACAGAAGGTTGTAGTCTAATGGATTTAATAATTAATTAATTATTAAATCCATCAACACACCCTTGCTCAGTTTTGCTGTTACAGCATTACTTGGTCTGGTATGACCAGTGGCTGAGTTGTAGCTAATGTTAGCTACTTAATGACTCTTCTGCACCATGCTATTATTAGCGCTACATTCAGCACATCATCTACACCTACGAACATTTGACTGATTTTATCACCAAAGTGAAAAAATATGTAAACACATTATATCTCACCAGGAAACATGTTTGTGATTTCCTGCTTGTGGTTTCATTCCACTCTCTAGCTGTCAGTTCAGTTAATGATGATTACTAGTAAATACTTTCATTTTAACTATGAATCAATCATGACTTTGTTTTATGAATTATGTCCAGTGATTCAGTGAAAGCTCAACTTATCCACCTTTACCATTTCTGATGTGATTCATTTGCGTTTGAAACTCTTCTGAAAGTCTGAATATATAACCATTTCAACTTAACCATTCACCTCAGCATGACCACTGACAGGAGGTCACAGATTACATTCGCTCTCAGCTCACCGCTGCCTCTCTCATTGTGAGGAGCTAAACCATAATCTTCACTTTATTTTCAGGAAGCAGCCTCCAGCCCCACACTCAGCTGAGGTGACCTCCCCAGCTGCCGCAAGGTAAGCCAAGGTAAGCCACAGTGCACAGATGCTGAATAAGGTAATGTTGTTTGCTCAGTGGATTTTAAGTCCGGTGATGGTCAGAGGTGATGGGGGATGGAGAGGGTGGAGATGCGCGGGGGAGTTGAGGCAGTCGTTGGCTGAGGCCAGTCACGTTTGGCCAGCGCTGCTCGGTCCTCCATGTTCTTCTCTCCTCAATGCCTGCCGAGCTGTAAATATTTACAGTGCATCTTGTGAGAGGCCTGAGTGTTTACCGCCAATGCTTGTGGCTCCTCAGCGCGTGTGTCAGCAATGCAGACGAGATGCTTCTCTTCGCACAGTGTAAACCCTCAGCTGTGTGTGCGCGCGTCGGATGAGGTACTTCCCTTGGTTTCTCCACAGTTTACTAACACTGGCCCCTGGCTCTTGTTCAGGCCCCGGCTCTGAGCTCCATCTACGAATCAACAGCGAGAGCCGGCGAGCCGAGAGGTGGTCGCACCTCATTCCACCTTCTCTGACCCCTGCAAATGACACACAGAGAAAGATGGGAGAAATGTTTGTTTACCTCGCCCCACCCTGTATACGAGGTTGCGGCATTGACATCACGTCTTTGTGGGTGGAACATTCTCATAAAATGTGTTTTCTTTACTCCTTTCCCAATGTAAATAATACAGAGGGTGTAAGAACCATTAAGGGCCCAGCCAGGCCATTTTTAGGCAAGCAGCTCTGTATAAGGATGTTTCCAAATTCATGCAGCCCAGGCTGAGTGCATGGGCGGAAGTTTCACTGTGGCATGTTTAATGAGGTACACACATATGCTAACCTGGCCTGGGTCTAATTCTGTCTCTGGCTGCTTTATTTCAGAGGTCAGAATATTCTTGGCTGCCCTTTAATCTGCCACAGAGACCAAGATAAACTTACAATACAAGATAAGACACTGTTACACTACCTGCAGGGCAGAAAATGGAAGTTGTAAAAATAACATAATGTGCATAGACTGCTATATGTAAAAATAGATTTAGCTGTGTAGTAAAAAGCAAACTTCCACAAGCTCTTGATTTTCTCTTAAATCCGCTAACAAGAAAACACAAGTCTGTCCATTTTTTTCCCATGACAAATGAAATGTGAAACCTGAATAAATGAGTGAAGACGCAGAACAAATGCCCTCATACAGGACACAGGGTTTACTAAATTAGCTAATAAGGATGAAAATCATGTGAATCAGATGCTATGACCTTCACAGTCACCAGATCTCAACCCAGTCGAACGCCTGTGGCCTCCAACACCATCATCAAAACACCAAATGAAGGGATATCTTTTGCAAGAATAGTGTTCATCACCACCAGTAGAGCACTGGTGCTGTTGTGGAGACTTGTGGTGTGCGCAACACATACTGATTTTAAAGTTTATTATTTATATAACTTTGAGCAGTGGCAACTGTGGCCACAAGTGACAATCACAGGATAATAATAATAATAATGCAAATGAAGGAGCAAAAGTAGAGTCACAAGTCAGCAAAATAAATAATGTTGATTACAACGCAATATCTACCGTAAGTTGCTAACATTAGCAAACATTACCCACTGTATGCTACTACTCTTATCAGACCAAGCAGACAGTAGCAATACCTCCGTGCTGAAGCCAGCAAGTTTGTGTTTTATTGCTAATGAATTCAAATTTTCATGTCTAAGAGATGCCTTTCAATGTTTAGGCCTACTCATTCAAACTTTAAATGCTAACACACAGTTTATCACTAGCTTAAGAGTCCCAAAATCAGGACTAGTAGCTAACTAGCCATAAGCTAGTGGTCATCCCAGACCAACAAAGACCTCAGAGTGTGCTGAATTGAGAGATGGTGTGTTTTGTGACTGATACATTTTTAAAAGTTTTTGATTTGTGAGAGAACAGATGAGTTATTTCCTCTTTTAAAGAAGTGTCACATTAAGCTGAACACATGACACCTTTGTCAAAAGGGAAATATGGCCTGTAGCTCCAGCAGTAATCTCAACGCAGCTCAACATGACGACGGTCTGAAACTCGCACAAGATGAAGAGGAAGAGACAGAGGGCAGGCGTGAAAACTTTGGGCCTGTGTATTTGGGAGACGCAGCTGTAAAATTTAACATGTCCTTTCTAGTTCAGTCAGTGCCTTTACTTAGACCAGGCGCGGCCTCCAAACCCGCGATTGGCAGCCAAGCTCGGAGGGCGATAAGGAAGTATCTGTGAGGCGAGAGGGTTGGACGGCTGAAGGAGTGAATGCAGCAAGTGTGTGTTGACACTGCGTGCGTTTGGCCTACTTACACTTTCTGGCCAATGGTGTTAAAGACAGAGAGAGCCACACATGAGGTCTCGATCTTGATGAATGAAGCTTCATGGTCAGCGCTGCGGTTTGAGAGAGCAGAGGCTGAGAGAGAAGGGAGTGAAATTATGGAGCATGGCAATAAGATTGACTTGAAAATATTTAATGGGGGTGTTTATTTGAAGAGGATCTTGGCAGTGAGCATGTCCCCCGACTTCTTTTCATTTGCCTTATTACTCAGTAAACACTTTTAAGCATGGAAGAGAATCCCTGAGGTCAGTGCGTGCAGGTTTATGTAAGTCCATCCATCCATCCGTCCGTGTGTGTGTGTGTGTTTGTGAGTCAATGTGGATGTCCATGCACCCGTGCTGCACCGGGTAATTACATATAATCATCCAAAATGTTTATACTGTACAAATAGCATAACTATGCTGACTGAGTTGTGTGGCTGTGTGGGACGGGTATAGCTGGCGTTGTGAATGGACCCGGCCGCTCCGTGATTACCCAGGCTCAGGGCCAGGCTCAGATTGTCATGCAGCTAGACAGCATTCCTGCTCACTCTCTATATGACCACCATATCCATACCGCACTATGCAAGATATCATAAAGACATACATAATGTAGTAATCATGCCTCATGGCCATGCTTATAGTAGAGGCCAGGGGAAGGAAGTGTTTTCCTTCATACTACATGAATATCTTTCCGATTAGTCCAGTCACATTTTTCCAACTAGTTCAATGCTTTACCTCATGCTTTTTATTATTTCAGGCTTTGATGCACACCTGCCAAGTAATAATCACATTAAATCTGATTTTGGTTTTGATGTTGGTGTCATTGTATGACTCTCATTTTGCATTTCCGTGCTAATTAGCATCTGATGTATCATTTCCTGGCTGAAAATGATATTTTTTTTTAATATTATTTCTATTTAATTGGAAAACATTATGTTGTTCTCAAATTAAATAAATGGCACTTGGAAAGGTTTTGGACTTCTAATCCTTTTCTTTTCTTTTCTTTTTCTTCTTTTTGTTTTAGCATTGTTTTTAAGCTACGCAAGCAGTGTGCCTCAGGGAAGGGCAATATTGGTCTGTCATTGGTCTGTCAATCCACCACTGTGGTCCAACTATTGGATGGATTCCTGTGAAATTTGGTACATGTATCAATGGTGTCCAGAGGATGAATCCTAATGACTTTGGCGATCCGCTGACATTTCATTTGGTGCTCTCAGCAGATCATAGTTTTCACTTGAAAGACACAACACTATGCAGAGGTGTTCATGGTACCCAGAGGATGAAGCCTAATGACTTTGATGATCCCTTGACTGTTCACTGACTTTTTTGGTTTAAGTGAAATGTTCAACAACTTTTGGATGGATTGCACACACATTCGGTACAGACATGTACCAAAATGATTCATATTAAAGCCACCATCAGGTCACACAGGCAATTTGTCCAATGCTGTTGTGTATGACCAAACTAAAGACATTCTCATCAGCCTTGGCTGTAGTTTGCAAATGTTAGCATGCTAACAAGCAAAACTAAAATGGTGAACAAGGTAAACATTATACCTAAACATGATCATGTTAGCATGCTGATGTTAACATTTAGTCAAAAGCACTGCTGTATTTAACTACAGCTGAAACTACTGGCTGAAAACACTCGTCTTGTTTCCCTTGCAACAAGTTCTTAGTGTCACTGTCAACCAAAGTCAACTCTGAATCTTTGGATGATTACCATTTGTATATGAAATCTTTTTGTATGCTGATGTTATGCCTCGCTTGACATCCCTAAGGTAGTGTGAATGCATTATGAATGCTTATTAGTACATCTGAAATAACAAAAAACACGGTATGGTGGTAACTCGGGCTCTCAGAGGTAAAGAGTTCAGAGTACCTTTGAGGTTTGACCTGCATCTGGCAGAAAGTTAAAGAGGGCTAAGGGTCATCTTGTCCCGGATGTGGTGCTGCTGAGGCCATGTGTATCTCAGTATATGTGTGTGTGTGTGCTAACAGAGGAGGAGGGGTGTCGGTTAGTGCTTCTCGGTCTAGTTGCAGTGCTCTTACTCACGTCCATATTTCATATCTGTGGCTTTCAAACAAAAGCCGTATGTTGATACAATCTGCTGGCCAGCCAGAGGAAATGAGTGTTTGTGTGCTCACTAATGATGTTTCTATTTCTCTTTCTAATGCGATCCAGTTTTTTCCACTGAGCTCATTAGATCGCCCTGTTTCATTTCTCAACATAACCACACATCTATTCTTCTTGGGTAGAGAGTTTCATCATACTTGTGTGATGATGAAAGACACACTCTGGGTGAAGTCAAATCATGTCCTATGATTCAGCATGAGTGCTACATTTGTTATTGCCAACAGATGATAAAACCAGTGATCTCTACATGAGACTGTGTGTGTTTTGTTTAGCTGAAACTCTTGTTCAGTGACTGTACTGGACTACATAGAGAACAAACCTGTGCTTTTGTGATTTGCAGTGATATCAGCTAGTCACTGTCCTTCTCCACTGTGACGGTGTGTTCAGAATGAACAAGAAGAACATTTTAGAAGCAGAGCGAGTGCTCCCAGAATCATTGTATGGAAGTGAGTGAATGCATGTTGACATGAGACGTAATCAAGAGAATTAGCAAAGGAAACATCTGCAAGAGTTGAAGGCACCTTGAAGAAAATAAGACAAAGAACTGTTTGAGCTGTCACACAATAACACACAAAAGCTCAATCCAGCAGAGGTCTTCACGGGTCCTCAGTTCCATGTAACTGAGACCCAACCCAGGACCCAAGTTGGACCAGGTCCACATTACACATTATTCAGTTTAATCTGGTTGGATAGTGTACTGTTTGCTAGTCTGACATTTTACAAAATACATTTATTCACCTTCTTGCTGAGAGTGAGATTGATAGCACTCCTGGATACCATTCCTGGAGACTTGTTGTCACCATGAGCTTGCCAGGCAACTGGCAGAGACTTGAGGAAGTCACTGTGCCAGGCCTCTGGTGCATAAGCCCCGCAAACGCAGTGTTGTTTAACACTTTGGTTCTTGTACAGATTAAGCCAACAAGATACAACATGTTAATTAGTGAGCTTTAAAGGTGTCGGTAAGAAGAGTTACCTTTGGACAGGTCCAAGCTAGCTGTTCCCCCTGTTTTCAGTCTCAGTGTTAAGCTAAGCTAACAGCTGCTGCAAAAACAAATAATCATATTTCCCAAAATGTTAACTATTCATTTATATGTGTTTGATTCAGATACATTGTGCTCATAATAATTGATAACCACTAATACATACATGCATCAAACCTGCTGATGTCATTAGCACCAGCTTTAGTGTTTCTGAATTCATCGTATAAGACTAAACAATAACACTAAAGTTGGTGCAGTTGATGAGGTAGGATTACCATCCATGCAAAATAGGCAACGGCCTCGGGACTCCTGAAGGGACTCCTTGCAGGTTGATCTGACGATGGTAGCTGAATATCATTATGAGAATATTTCCATCTGTACTGGCCATTCAAGACCCATTCAGCTTTTACAATGACTGTTTGCATATGTGTCCATGTGTAGGACAAGCAAACCCGTGGTGGCCTCACATACCAGAGGTCTCAGCTGTGTTTGTTCACTGACGGAACTGATATTTGGCAACCGCTGTTTGGAGTTTCACTGTACAAATCTCAGACCTGCTTCCAACCCAATGTACCCACGCCCCTTCACCCTCTCCATCCGTCCTCTGCCGTTGTGGTGCAGGCGGATGCAGGTCCTGGAGCTGCAGCAACCAGCCGGTCCACCCATCAATGCCTCCTTTAAGGGTCAGTGGAGCAGGGCTGCAGCACAGACCACCTTTATCTACCACTCTCAGGACACTCATTCATACACCAGAGAGGGGGAGCTATCTGCAGCAACACACACATACAAGCAAACACACATGCACACACTGAGCAAAGCCTGTGTATGTGTGTACTGGCTTACTCAAACACCATCGGGGAGCAAGAAAACACACCTCCTGCGCTCATTTGCAGACTCCGTATGTGCATCTGTGTCTGTGTGTGTTTTGCATCTGGGACTATGCATACACACACCTCTGTTTACTGTAAATAAAGATAGATTTCATTTTATAAACAAACTCCTGTTTATTTGAATGATCAATCTGAAAGTTGTGCTTGTGTGCAGCCATTCAGCAGTTTGGTTTTTTTGGTGAGCACCATGTGGCTGCTTCCCGAAGATGAACAGCAGAGCCATCAAGTTTACCCAGCAACAGTCGGATTTCTCAAAGGTGAATTTCACTCTAATAATAAAGAAATGGATATTTTAAAGATGAGTCATAACCTCCCCTGGGTTTATTTTTGGCTTGGACATACACACACAGTGACCCACTCACACATACTTCTGCTGTTACTGCAGCTAGTGGAAGTAGCTTTAATAATGTCTTGTTTAAAAAGTTGAGTCACCTTATAAACACATGGAATGGCCTCAAATCACTAAACAAAACAGGAAAGTGGATGTTACTAATAAGGAAAAAATGTGTCCTAAAACAGATGAAAGTGGATTATGTTTTTTTTTTTCCTTCTTTTTCAATCATATTCACAAATTCAGAAATTGTGCTTCTTGCTCACATTGTATAGAACCATGCCTTATTATTATTATTATACCTTGATTTAAAATGCTAAACTGTAAGATGCCACCTCCGCTGGCAGCACTCTTCACTCTATCTAAAAAGATGTGTTGTGAAAAATGAATTCAGGCCTAACCAGAAACCAGTGCCACCTGATCAGCGGGTTCAAATTTTGCATGTTGTAACGCTAACTGGTGGCAATGGTGAACATAATGAGATGGTGAGTCATTACGCCTGAGGCGTTTAGACTGCTTGGCACAATCACAATCTGCCTCTCTTATTCCCATGCATGTGTCACTACAGTACAATACATCAGTTATTTACCCAGAGCTGGACCTTATGCAACATTCATTTCTGAGAGAGACTGTTTTGGAAACTGCTTAACCCCATTTACTGATAGCAAGGTCTGCACAGTCACAAGCATCTCATCAGAGGAGCTCAATGAGTGTGGAACAATGATATCTGTTTTCCTCTCACCGTTATGTGATCATGATTTCCAGTGTACAGTAAGATACAGATTTTTAGTTTAAGAGGGCATTTCCAACCATGAGCCCTCCAGTCTCACTTTTCTAATTGACTTTTAGCTTGGCCCTCTTTAGTTACTGCTGCTCAGTCTGTTAAGCTTTCCTTTCTCGCGAAGTACACACACACACTTTAAAATGACCTTTCGGACAGAAGAAGACAAAAGCTTCAAATTTCGTTTTTTCCGGCTGACTCGACAGCTGTTGTTACAGACTTTGCTAGCTGTAGCTCGCTAGCTAGTTAGGTAATGTTAGCTCCATGAGTTGAGTGTCAAATGTATTTAACAGATTCAATTCTTTTTTGAGAATCTTAATGGTGACACACATCACAGTAAAAGAATGAGGCAGGCAAAAAGTTGGCATCAACACCATCCATGCAAAAGACATGGAAATATTGAAGAAGCACTCTTCTTTTGTTACTCTGTAGAGCTGGTTCATACTGGAATTGTATGATAACGTAACATAAGATTGTCATGTTCTACATAACATAATAAACACCCACTTAAAGTCTTTAAATGCCACGTATCACTATGAATAGAGCCCCATGCACACCACACCACCAACATGTGGACAAACCCAAAGCTTAACAGGCCTGATGTGCTATGATTGGATGACTGTTCGGGGGAGTTTAGCAAATGGTCAATTCCAGCTGGAGCCATTCACGATCATACATCACTGAAATAATAGCCTATTGATGGGACAGTACATCATACCATCTTTGCCTAACATCCACACAGAAATCCCCAAGGACTCCTGCTCTCCAGAGGAAATGAGAGGTTTGAGATCTCTCTGCTGATAAAGTGGCAAACTTGTCACTGTGTGTTTACACAGCGGCACGTTTCTGCTGCTTGCCAGTGCAGTCGACCAGGCCAGAACTTCCAATTTAAGTCCTCTGCTGCTGTTTATTAGAGGTGTGTTAGATAAACGGCTTATGAAAAAAAAAGAGGTGGCTTTCCTTTTTTTCATTCCCAGAGAAGTGAAGTCATTCATTACTGGTTAGAGTGTTTTAGCCGCTCTTTGGGCTCTGCATTAATTCCTTGTCAAACATCTTGACATGTGAATTCATATTCATAGACGTAGTTTCCAGCACTGAGGTTGAGACTTACTGATGGGTTATTTTACTCTCTTGTAAAACTCTTTCCAGGAGAGGTGAGGCCAAGAGGCAAAATGTGTGTAGACTTTGTGCGAGAGAAATGAGGTAGAGTTAAAGTAGAGAAGAAACACTGAACAAATATTGGCATTGAAATGTTGTTATTGTTTCCAGAGTTTCAAGTTTAACATCTTCTGACTGTGTTTTCTGTGCTCTGATACATTTCACAAATATACTGTGTGAATATTTCAGTCTCAATGCTCTCATCGACTGTTTGGTGCAACAGCTGTCTGTTGCAGCTGGAAACAACAGACAGGCAAAGTTAGCGATTAGCTGGTGAACGTAGTGGAGCATTTAGCAGCTAAAGAGCCAGATATTTGCCTCAGATGTTTTGGAGACCAAAACAGAGCTAAAAGGCAGATGATTGCTGGATTTTGTCAGGTGATCCAGAACACAACTCCAAGTACGTGCAAATGTTGCTCTGTGCCTGCTGGATTTGTAGATGGACAAGTGTTTGCTAATGAGTGAGAAAACCTTGTTAGGTGATAACTTGTCACTGTTGTGTTTTCAGAGTGGACAAAAATATGAATCGATTAATGATGCTTTAATTTTCAAAACACTATGAAAAGTTATTGCTAACCAATCACAGAAGTGATCATAAAGTGGGTTTTAAGCAGCTATTCATACCATGATGACACTGCTGGCTGAAAATCAATCACCTTTCTCTTTTGTGTTGTAATTTATAAGAATGGCCTACATTACAATCATGTCATTTTAATCTATGAAGAGTTTAGTTCCCTATCCTCAATAAATGTTGTCAAATGTTTTTTTTTTTTTTTTTTCTACTGGCAGTAATCAAATCCTGAAGGAAACATTCATGGAGTTTATCAGGAATGAGCACGATAAAGCGATCATATCTAAAACCATGTGACCACTGGATCAATTAAATAGACTCCTGCTGCAAAAAAATCAGCTGATAATGGTGGCAGCCTTACAAAAGGGATACTGTATGCAACAATCAAAGAGGTCTGGAGGGAAAACACAAATTAAATCTATCTTCTCATCACATCTGATAATGGGTCAAGTTTTTCTTTTTTCTTTTTTTAAAACCACCTGATGTCACATATAATTTCTGAATGGGCTTCACAGGACCTCAAGAGCAGTGATTCTTGACCTAGCACAAGCTTTCTAGGAAAACTAGGAAGCTCTCAGACAAAACCTTAGAAAAGGAAAAAAAACACAAAGAGGCAATTCATAGACAGATTGGACAGCTGGAGGTGCAACAGGAGATGTGGTTGGGAAAATGGCAATGACAAAAATGTAACAAAAAGTTGGATATTTGGACCCTAATCCAGTTACCAGCTGGGTAAGTTTCGCTCTGCCTCATGCCCTGCTCTCCTCCTGGTTACAACACTGACCTAGATTCTTACATAAAGATTACTCTGTGTATTCACATGCACGTAACATGATAAGAGACACAGGTGGTCACGTTGCTGCACTGCATCAGGTTCAATAAGACCACAGGCCGACTTCGTCCAAGCACAGTACTATACAACAGGGCCTCACACACTTAAACACTCACACACACACACACACACACACACACACACACACACACACACACACACACACACACACACACACGCACATGCTTTACTGTAGTTATTGACTTGCTAATGCAATAAGCCTTTACTCTGCAAACAGAAACTGTTGATAAAATGCACACAGAGTGCTCATGTGACCTGGAAACAGCAGAAACCGATGTGAGATGACATGAATCCAATTCTAAAGATTAGCCATGTGTTGAATGTGAACGATCAGATTTCAGACAAACAAATTTGGATGACCTTTTACTCACAATCTTGACAATACTTTAAATAGGTGATGGCTTATGAGTAGGTCCAGTGAGATGAAGAGGAGTTGTTTTAAGGACTAAAAGACAAACACACAGACAAACACATGTTGGCATTCACTTTCCAAACACACACAGTAGTATTAGATCCCCAACAGTGAGACAGCATGTTAAAGCATTTAAATTCCTTGCTCCTGCCCCTGGGTGTGCGCAGAGGAATCTCAGGTCCATCCAATAAAACAGAGTGTGTTTGTATGACTCCTGACCACTGAGGGCTGCTTTTCACATTACCAAATACTGTACATTCCTCCAAATGGTAAACACATCCCCGTCCTGCACACACACAAACACTTCCACAAACTGAAATACTGCTGTGTACGTTGGCGCACAACACATAAATCTGGTGAGTCAGAGATGGCTGATGTGATAACTGTGGTAGCGAGTGTGCAAATGAGTGTGTGTGAGCTTGTGTGTGTCATTAGCGGCAAACACCGCCCAGCTCACCTGAGGAGCCAGGTAGGGAACAGCTGGAACCAGGCAGCAACATCTGTCAGTCGCGTCAAAAACACACATCTACCGTCTCTATCCCATCTGTGTGTGTGTGTGTGTGTTTATGAGTGTTTGTGTGTGTGGAGGGGTTGTCAGGCTGTTTGCGCACCCATCACTATGACCTGAGTGTTCACCTCTGACACCCCTCCAGCCCACGCAAGCCTCACAAGTGCAAGACCTCCAGAGGTCTCTGGGTTAAAGTCATATCTGCCCTCAGTCAACAATACTGTTATCAGCTGGAGTGTGTTTGGTGTCTGCTGGGAACAAGGGCATGTTCCTGGCAGCTGAAGGTTCGGCTCAGAAGGAAATACATTTTAATAAGTACCAAGAACTTTCTGATAAGAGGCAACCTGGGAGATCATATAATCTCTGTCTCTAATAAGGCACAATATTCTGATTACATTTTAACCTGGGCCCAACTGTTTCCACATCAGATTGTTATTATGCCCCAAAGATAAACTACTTCCGATATTCCCTCTTTCTTCTCACTTAAAGAATGCCATAGTTGTGCTTTTAAAAATAAGTCAAATTTCCCAGCTGCTAGATATGCATGGTATAGTTACATGTGGAAGTCAGGAGTTGGGGAGCACTAATGCATCTGTGACAAGAGATTCCATAAAACTTTTGTTTGTCTCAGAAACTGAAGTCTGAACGCAATTTCACTTGTGCTGCTTGCCTTGAATTTTTCTGAAAAACAGACAAACAATATATATCTGTCTTATCTACAACTGTTTGATGTGCTTTTCCCTTTGCATAACAATTCAAGGTAATGTGGATGATGCGTGACAGAAAGCCGGCTTGAACCCTGACGTCACACTCGCAGGGTGCATGCTCCGGAGTCAATTGAGCCATTGTAAAAAGTTGCACTTCAATTGACCAGGCTGCTGCTTTTGAGAAGGTATCATGGGAAATAAGTCTGTCTCCATGTATCACATGCTGGTTCACATAATTGAGCTCTCTTATGGCTCAATCACGTCACCGTGCATTCAACTGCTCTGTGAAAACAACACCCCATCCATTCAGTCTTTATCAGTGCATCAACAGTCAGGGGAACACATGGCTTTCCCCACAGTGCTGTGTTCACTCTCGGTCATATTTCCCTCGCTGTATCTCTTTTTCCTATTCTGTCGACACCAGGTACAAGAGAGGTTCTATGTAGTACTAGAAAGTAGTTCTTAAGACTTCCTGTAGAGTAGCTTTTGGTATTATGAAGAATCTTTTGGGCAAAGGGTGACAGAAATGATATGATTTGGCTTTTTAAGTTAAAGATTAAGTGTTATTATAGCTCCATATAGAAGCACTCACAAAGCCAAAGAACCACTGAGGAGCTCTAAGTCAGAGACACGTTTCTGACATTCAGGAAAACAGTTTTTAAACTCTGGTTTGACTTGTTTTCAGTCACAAAAAGCCTGACGTTTATCCAGTTCAGGAGCTATATGTGTTGAGGGTGGATGTCTTGCTATTTACCACCCTACTACCTAGTATTTTTGACCAATGTATGTGTGTGTGCTTTTCAGGGCGCATGACTTTCGAACGAGTATTTTTGTTGGTTTTGGTTGAGTGTTTGTGTGTGAGAGGGAGCGAACGTATGTTTGTCTTGTGTGGTTTTCCTCCGACTGTGGAGGGCTCCTTGGCCTCCTTCACCATCATTACAGCCAGAAGAACAGGAGAGAGACAAAACAACTTCTATTTAATTTATGGTGAATTTAATGAAATTACACTTTAGGAGTGATATGAGCTAACGTGTTTATCTCTATTAATTTAAGTCTTGTTTGTAATCATTTTCTGACTGATACATCTGAACATTAGCCTGTTAGACAATATCAAATTCTTTGTTAAATATGATATAGTAGTACGTTTTTTTCTAATCAATGCTACTTTTGCTACTACGCATTTTTTCTCAGTTTATTTTGGCTTTCACTAATTTGTGCATATGTAATACTGCACCTAAACGATGGTAGCAGTCTCTAGATTTATGATGCAACTTCACGTGTCTATAGCCTTCTACTAGTAATCATATGATGTGTGATATAGAACATCTACAGCCAGACTTTTGGAGCTGAAACACTTTGTAAACTGCAAGTTAAAGAACTCCCATTTAAAGTCATTTCAAGTGAAATTTACTGACTGTTGAACACTGACTTGCTTTTTGAGCTGTGCTTCAGTTTAAATGTCTTCATGCCGGGTGGCAATAAGAAGGTCAAAGACTTAACATTTGAGAGGGAAGGGGAGAGCGAGGCAAGCCTCAAACAGGTTTAGGGTTACTGAGGTGACACACACAGTTCTCCCAGCAGGTGGGAAAGAGGCCTGGTGTGTTTGTACGTGTGTGTTGAGGGTCGCGGAGGTCAGTTTGTGGCTGCCTGGATTCCTTCATGCTAGTATTTAGCTACGCTGCTGCAGACCCTGTGTTTTTAACCATGACAGCTGCTAATCTCTTGTCCCGACGGTCCTCTGACAACCTGACTTACTGGAAATAGAGGTGTTTGTGCTTGTGTGTGTGCATGTGAATTTCTGTCCTTCACATGAACATGCTTTAACTTGAAATAAGTGTAAGCTGACACAGCAAAGTCCTCTTAATTAGCATGGGGATATATTTGCTTTTCCCCCAGGATAGCTAAGGATAAGAAACATGATCTACGTGAACTATTGTCAACAACAGGATAAATACACAGAAGAGATGCAGACGTCTTACGTCATGCTTGCTCTGCTGTAGCTGTATCTGTAAAACATTAGAAAACTGACACTCTTCCATACATCAGACATTAAATTAGAGCACTTGAATAACATAAACATCTTTATGGGCACCGAAAATATTTCACTCATGCTCAGTTAGCACATCTAGCATTTCTAGCATCACTGTTAGACTGACAAACATGCATCTGTTGCAAAGCTAATAATACCACATGGATACAGACAAAACAGTTCACTAACAGTTTTAGAGAATGGGAACACATGACTAAACGGTGTTTGAGCATAGGTAACCTTAACTTCTATAGCACATCATGCTAGCTTCCATGCAAAAAAGAGCCTTTCTGACAAAAAAAGACACCTTCAGGAGGTCAGGTAGTGAACGAGGTCACAGCCATTTTCATAGTTAAAGCTTGGTCACACCAGAGAGCGGAGCAGCAAAGTTTGTCTGTGAGTCTTTTGTGAAACACTTGGTTTCGTGACTACTCATGATCTACTGTAGCTAGTGAGCCAAATGCTAACACACTAGCCTATGAGGAACACGCTTGTGTTAGCCATTCACAGTAGCTTCTGAGCTTCTGAGATTTAGCCAGCATGTTACCATAGGTCAGTCGCTAACAGGCCAGTTAGTTCACACAGTTTAATCAAAGGATGCAGTCTATTATCTCATAACAGTCTGCAAACCAGTCCTCTTCTGTGTAGCAGGCTAGACTCTGACAGAGGAAGGTGAAGTGAAATGGATGGTGCAACACAGATAAGCTTTCAATGACATTGGTATAGCTGTGTGCTGTTGTCCCATTTTTAAAGCTGGTGTGACCAAGTCTTTGATTAATTAATGAAATGAGAAAAGAAGAAAAAAAAATCAGCAAATGTCTTTTGCATGTTTGTTTTTGGTAGCTGGTCAAAAAGTTTTGAGGGTGGGACACCACTGGAGAGACTTGGATTTATGACCTCAGTATTTCTAATCGTGGCTGCGGCCATGCCTTGATTCTTAGACATCCTTCACATTAAAATTTCTCTCTAAGTTTCGCACTTCAGAATGGTTTGTAGGTTTCTTTTTTATAAGATGATACAGTTAGCACCGTGGACCATGTGTTTGCTGTATTTTCAAAAGCTGGTTAAGAGACACAAGACTCAGACCTCACAACAACACATCATTCATGTCTTAGATAACATCATGTTGAGCATCCAAATGAAAACGCACTGACACAGTTACTTAACTCTGCCTCTATGTAGGTCACTAATCTTCTACACAGTCAAATGCAGGAGTTTTATTCCAGCTTCTTGCCCACAATACTGTATTTGATGTCTTTCTATGCTTGTTCAGCACAGAACTTAATGACAGCCTAAGTATATATGTATGCTCCTCTCCCACAGTCTCTCTGTTACTGGGCCTTGACATGACGTGCCTGAGTGACTGACATGAGTGGGGTGACTGAGTTCACAGTGGATGTGTGTGTGTGCGTGTGTGAGTGTGTGAGAGGGAGAGAGAGAGAGAGAGAGAGAGAGAGAGAGAGAGAGAGAGAGAGGGAAGGAGGTAGAGATAGACAGGACAACCGGGGTCGGCTGACCACAGAGGAATTCTCCCTGCAGGCCTCAGGGCCCACAGCTGATCGCAGCACATGGTAATTACTTTACCTCAGCATACACACACACACACGCACACACACACGTACACACACACACACGCACACAAACTTTACCACACTCTTACATTGCAAAAACACGTCTTTCACATAATATTTATAGACTTTCCTAAAAACCCATCTGAAGTTGTACTCGGCTGGTCTCTCTTACACACATACGCACACACACACACACACACACCTTGTTGGGCTGCACACACTGTCAGTCTATCTCTGTCCTTGGGGAGCGTGGCGGTGCAGTCAAATGACATAGGACTTTGTCACACACATGACATTGCACTGTGGAAGTGGGTCAGGCAGTATTTGCAAAGTGCGCAGTGTTTGTTTTTTACGTGTGTGGACACCAGATGGGTGGAGTCATCCAAAGCAGGACAGTTCAGGACATTTGGTGTCAAACATTGTCGATTTTAGAAAAGTACACAGAGCCTGGGACATACTGCTCTGAAGATAATCTGGGCATTTCTTTCCTCCAAAATATTATTCTTGTCAGGGTGAAAATGTTTTTTTTTTTTTTTAACTCACATTCTTTCAAACCTGCAGCAGCAACAGTAAATTATAATAGTTGTATGAAATCTGACTACATGAAAATTACTTCAGGTCAACTGCTTCTCAGAGACAATTCTATAATACACAAGTAGTCAGTCACAGTTCCTTAAATCCATATCAGCAGTTTTCAACATAAAAAGATCTTAGAGGTCATCAACAAGTGCATTTTTCTGGTTGGAAAAACAAACAAACCAGTGAAAAACTATTGTACTAATGCTTATTATTGTTCATATGGTTTGCTATGTAAATGTACTGTTTGTGCTGAAACTAATGCATATCTACCTCTTTGTGGCTGTATTCAGAACTGCTTTCTGCACACTACTGATGAGCGTAGTATGCAATATGCACTACATGCTGCGTATTGTTTTTCATAGCAGTATGCAGTATGACTGTTAAGTCGATTTATTGTGCTGTATGCTGGGCCAGGCTCAGCCAGTTTTGGGTTTTGGAAAGCAACAATAACACAGCTAATGGTAAAATACCACTACTGTGCGGCATCCCCTTAAATTGTAAATGCACGTCTTCACAATTTTCTGTCATTTACCTGAGAGATAACATCTGAGTATTTTGGCATACTGCAGATTGTGCATTAGCGTACTGCACACTACATGCTGCATTTTGGCAAAATCAATAGGCGGTTTCACATTCAGCCTGTGCCACAGGTAATGTGTGGTAATAAGGTGTTGACCATCATATGACTGGATCACTGCACTACAAAAACACAGTCGCATGATCTATGTGCGCGCGCACACAGACACACAGACACACAGACACACACACTGGTTCAATAGGAAACATCACACCACCTCCTTCTCTCTTGACTTTTCAGGCCGCACCCACTGTCAAAATGGCAACCATTGTGGAGTTGGACGTCATGGTCTCCTTGACTCCACCCTCCTCTCCTCTCGGTGTGTGCTAATTGATCATGAGACTATGGAAACACATAAGAGGGAGGGAGAGAAAGCTAGGGAGAGAGGGTAAGAGATGGAGAGAGAGGCACACACACGGAGAAAGAAACTGATGTAAACAGAGATAGAAAAAAGATGGGGAAAGAAGGGAAAGTCCGCCATTTAGGGATTGAGTTAATTTACATTTATTTAATAACACTGATTTAACTCAATTTTTCAATTACTGTCCAAACTCCAGCAAACTAGGGTCCAGGACTTTTGGGAAATGTTTCTTAATTGTGCATATGTGCATTTGTTGTGTACATGAACAATGATTTCTAAGAAAAGTTCATGAATTTGAATCTCATTTTTTGATGAAATGTAACAATAATAATTTTACACATGTGCCTTTTTTCCCCACACAAGATGTTGTCACTGCTTCAAACCAATGGGTGAGGTGAAAAACAAGGCCATCGCTCACTTCCCTCCCAGAATTCCCTTGTGACCTACAGTATATGCTCCACATTACTGCCCCTGTGCAGTACGTTGCCAACAGTCTGCCTGCAGTCCATGTAACTCATGTGAAAATTACTATTCAGATCCACATGCACAGGGTAGTGCAGGAGCCTCTGGCTGCAATGGCCTGTGATAAACCACTTTATGATGCATCTCACTTTACATAACACACTGCTTGGTCCATGTGGTCTTGTCTGGCTGAATGGGAAACACATGACACAGAGTGGATGTATTGTAAGTTGTTCTGAATAAGAGAGATAGCTAAAGGCCTCAAGGGGTTGATTCACAGATAAATTAATAAACAAATAAATATGATAGCAGAGTTCTTAGGGATTGATATCTCAAAGTCTGGGGAAAGTGATACCCAAAACGAAATCAAATGGCAGTACACAGTATCCTTAGAGTTAAGGTTCTGATGTCCAGTGTAGTTTTATGGTCAGACCACTTTCAACATAAAGTTTTAATGTTAGCAGTATTGCTAACAACATACAACTGAATTACTGTCCGAGCAAAGCCCTCAAATCTAACTCACCCTCTCCTCTATTTTCCTATTGAATGTGACCAAAAGGCAGAAACTGATGCTATATTTGATAAAGAAGATAAACAATGTGCCGTCTTTGTCATTCCACCAGCACACAAACACACACCCACACAGAGACATACAAACAGACATTAAGCTCATTACACTATCCAGCAGTCAGGACATTCACATTACGCTCATTACAGGATGTCTCACCCTCAGGTTACGGGGTCACATGACCTGGCTGATAGATGTCTCCTAGAATCACGTACTGCTGTACTGCTCATGAGATGTGTGTGTATGTGATGGTTACTCCAATCATCACACACACACACACACACGCACACACACACACACACACACACACACACACACACACACACACACACACCATCATGCTGTTGATGGGCTGCTCGGCCAACATGGACCACACACTGTGACCTTCGGCGTGACCCCGGATGGACCCTGGAAACACCAGAGGAAATGAAAGAAATGGAGCAGTGTGCTTGTGTGTCTATGCACAATGTGGCGTGTGTGTGCGTGGTAGCAGTGTGATTTGATTCTATTAGTCAAACACTGAGTGCTTGGTACTGAGTACACTACTAATGAAAGTAAATTTCTGCATAAGCCTGTTTGCAACAAGGCTGCTAATGTTTTTTATTTTAAATACACAAATGACAAAAATACACAAAATACCTGATTTCAGCTCATCTTTTGAAGCATGTTAGCATCACGTGAATCTGTGAGTGTGTCACTGTGTGTCCATGCCTCCGTGTATGTGTTTCATCACTACAAACTGTTTCCGTAACCCTTCATACTTTGCGTATCGAGGTCATGTCTGTTTTCTACACCAGCATTGTCATACATGCTGCCTAACACGCGCAGCTATGTTATATTTGCATATGGTACATTTGCATGTGAAACCATTCAGGGACTGAAAGTATAGTTTAACCCTCAAACTACTGACTCATACTGGCCCACTAGGGAACTGGCTTTGTCATGCTTTTCAGCTCTGCTGAGAAGCTCCCTTTTATCTCCCTTCTCAGAAGGTTTTGGATGGATTATTTGAAACAGTATTCAGATTAGAGTGAAACTGAAAAGGCCTCTTGTGATACAAGCCGTTTGTGTCTTATCGATGGCCCTGCCAAACTTGCTGTCTGACTCAGACTCTGGTTTCTCACTCGCTCATGCATGCACGGCATAATGCATAGTGATTGTCCTTGTTGCAGCAGATGGCTTGTCTATGCTTTTTGGGTAATTGAAAACATCCTGTTTTCTCTACACTGACTGAGAAGACAAAACCAGAAAGATAAAAGCAAAGCTTTCAAAATTTTTACTTGAATGAAATACGTGATAATACTGATAATTAATGATAACAGAGGATAATAAAATATACTTGGAGCCAGCCATACATGCTTATACGTTCAGTACTGTATGTGGGTGACAGTGGAATTTATTTTTATATGCATATTATATGTTTGTATATTTGTATGTTTGCAAATATTCACTTTGTGGTGAAAAGTGTATTACTCAAGTACTGTATTTACAATTTTGAGGTACTTGTAGTTTACTTGAGTGTTTCCATTTTACATTATTTCTACCTCAGCATATTTTAATAAAATATATTGTACTTTTTAGTCTACTACATTTATGTTACAGCTAGCCCCTAGGTTACTTTGACGGTTAAGATTTTACCTGCAAAACATATGATCAGCACGTGCACAGTGTTGCATTGTTAAAGTGAGTTTATGTAACTTTTGCAAGCGACTGTAAAGCTGTAGCAACAAAACCTCTGTGTGAGTAACAGTGTTTTTCAGCTGATGAAATCAATTTTCCATTTGCAACAGGAGCTGTGCTATTTGTTCTTTCAAAACCTTTACATGGTCTGACTTCAAGGTGTGCTCAGGTTGACTCTGTTTGTTTTCCCCAGCCAGCCAATCAGCCGCTGTACCAATGTTAGCTTTATCTTGCTAACGATCTAGTCTCAGATTATTCGGAACTTCTGGTCTTTCTATTACTTTCCTTTGTCCTATGGTCTCTGTACATTTAAGGAGTTGATTCATCTTTACATCCACCAGTTAAGATGTAAATGCACGTACTTTTACTTCTAATTCAGTATTTTGACACTGTGGTATTACAACCTTTACTTAAATTAAGATACTAAACATCTCTTCCTCCAATGGAATGCACTTATGTGTAGTCCAGTTCAGTCCAAAATTACTCATGATCATGGAGAAACTATCTTAACAGAAAGAAAAGAAGACAAAGAGGACCTGAAGATGATGAAATTCTTTATTACAGCACTCACACAGTAAAGATAGGAGCGACACATTTACGAGATGACTGCCTGTGGTGTCATCAGTTCTTCATATAATACTGTCTCCAGGTTGGTGGAGTAATACACTTTGAGCCAACTGTGGTTTTTCAACCAGCAACTGCTTTACTCAATAAAAAGATGCTACTTGACAAAGCACAGAAGTATGTGCAGATGTTGTTGGCTATCACCTTGCAGTTTTTGTGAGTGTGTGTGTGTGTGTGAGTGAGGCAGATTTTATACAATTCTTGATCCTTATTTCCTGTGGGCCTATGTCCTTTCACTGTGCCTGCGTCTGTGTCTACAGAGGCCCATTTGGGATAGAAAGGCCTGGGGGAGTGGAATAAAAGCTGGATAACCGTATCTGGTTGTGGTCAGACCAGTCATAACCAATAATGCAGCATGAGGAACATCTCTGGCCTAAGGGTAAAAGGTTATGAGACAATACTTTGGCTAATGCTATTTAATATGGTGGGCAGCTGTGTATCTGGGCGTCTACCTGTCTGTCTGTCTGTCTTTCTGTCTGTCTACAGCTTACATCTTTTTCAAATCTGGTCCTGCATACCTGATCTTCAGCCTTTTTATGGAAACTCTATCCTCCCTGATGTGACTGCTTCCTCATCTCAGGCCTCCCAGTCATGCCTGACTCACTTTATGAGCCGTCCCAGCGGACAAACAGGCTTTCATGCTTCACGTAACGCTTTGTGTGTGTGTATTGGGAAAGTTTTACTCATTCTTAATTGCTTGTGAATGTGCACCCGGGCACGTCTTGTGGTTTTTTGTAAAAAAGACTTGGAAGTGTTTTTGTGTTGAGATTCATCAGTTTGAGATATCACCTATCACCAGTTTTTAGTGCTGTTTGCATGGAGCACATGTGCAGGATACACACTTATCCAGATGAGCGTTGAGACAGAGCTTTGCACACATGTATCATAATCACATAACCACACTGCATGATTCAAAACACAGAAATAGTCAGAAAAGTACAGCTAGACACTGCTGACTGACATTGTGAAGTAAAACATATCTGCAGCTCTTATAGCAACTGCATCTGTGTCAGTATGGCACACATACACACACTCACTCACCTCTTACTAGTCTTCTAACATTGATCTCAGCCCAGTATGTAGGTCAATTGATAAGAGCAGTGGCAGTAGATAAGTTGTTATCAGACAAATATACAATGGTGTCAAGGGGATTACTTTCTGACCATCAATCATCTTAGTCCTACTTAACAATGACTGACACTCTGAGTTATATAAGAGTCATTTGCCCAGTTCGACTCCCAGCAAGTGATCTGAGCTATTATGAGCTGGCAGCTTGTTTCTGAGCCTCTGCAATGTGATTAGAGTTGACTTGGGTCAGTACAGTAGAACTGAAGTTAGCTGTGAAAGGCGGGTCAGTCACAGTTCAGAGTCCGAGGCTGATATGAGAGGAAATGAGGGCCTAGTTTAGATTTTTAACCTAGTAAAAAAGTTAGTTATACAGTCATTTAAGTCCTAACTCAGCACTTAAATTTGAAGTCATATGCACATAAAAGCCACCTGCTTTTGTGGTTTGTTTGCAGTTTAACAGGCGTGGCTACACACAAGTGCATGAAGTACTTTTGGTTAAAATCTAACTGACAATGAGCAGTGTCAGCGTCTATCTGTCCCCTTACTGTGGACTCTAAAGAAACATACATTCAAAAACAGCATAGGACCTAATGGAGAAGGTCAGTGTGTGTCAGGGTCAGTGGGACTGTCTGTCAGCAGTTTATTGCAAGGCATCAACTTCCTCAATTTTGCAGGGAAATGTCCACAAAAGAAAAGACAATATCAAACTCAAGGAAGTGCAACACAGACACCTCATTAAATAAAACAATGAGTTTTGCTAAAAGACATAACATTATCTTTTATAGGGAAGTTTTGGAATTGAGAATAAAAACCACACATACTCCCACTGGGAACTATAACACCAGAAACGTTAGTCTCTGCCGCACTGCTAATTGATTTGTATAGATTTTATAGTTTTTTTCAGTGCAAAAATATCACACAAATAAGTGTGACCAAACCTCATTTGCATAGATTTGGCAATCATTCCTATTGGTATTAATCCGATTTTACTTACCAGGGTCATTGCTGAGATCTGGGAACATTGTGACATTACTAAAAAGAAACCCTCAGAGTGGTCCAACATAATCGGAAGAAAGTACAAAGGCGATTGTTAAAATTATTTACTCAAACTGTTCGCTGTAAACATCCTTCAGTTTGCTGACTGACTTCCTGATTCAGCTTTGACCTACTGTACTTGCCATAGTTGTGTGGACACAGTTGCTTAGCAATGAGGGATTATGATCAACATTTTGGACGCACTCACTCTTGGTGTAACCCTAAATAAAATGGTTTATATAATCTGACTAAACCATTAGCTTGTTAGCAGCCTTGTTTTTATCACCCTCTCTGGCTTTGTTGGAGTGTTCCCTAGTTTCAGCAGTTACTTTGGCAAGTATAATGTCATCACAACTGATAACCATAAAGGCCAAAACTAGAAGATAAGACCCAAGTCATAATAAAGTATAATTAACCTTTAAAACCTACATTATCAGGGGTCAGAAACACAAAGTCTGTCGAATGGGGTCATGAAGAGAAAGCCTCACCTGAGCTAACCTCATCCAATCCTCTATGACGCATAAATGCTACTCCATCCAGTATTCAGCACCATCTGTGGTCTGCTGCCTCTGCAGGACCTGGCTGCAGGCAAAGCACACAGTGGTTAATATGGAAGTGCTGGAGAGGTGCATGTACGAGGAATGGATAAGGATGGAGTGTGGGGGCAGGAAGGACACAAATGGAATAAACCGAGTTGGAAAAAATGAAGTTGTGTTTATTAAAGAAGGTGCATGTTGTAGATTAGGAGGTGCTCTCGGTCTAGACTGCAGCACCTGATCGTGTCACCGCTCAACATTACAGTTATTTTATCATAAAAAGGAAGGAGGCAAAGAGGAAAGTAAGCTCAGAAAAAAGGCATGAAGACAGAGCGTCTGTCACCCAGACTTAACTGACTCCAACCCTCTATGTGTGTGAAGCTATAGTGAAAAGGTGACTAAGCTAACCAAACATGATGCTGTTTGTGTGTGTATAGGTGGGGGGTATCTGCCCTCTCTGGCGAGCGTGCGTATTTTGTGGTGGTATGTGAACGAGTTTGTGTGTGCGTCAGTGTGTATACTGTCCTGCTGACAGCAGTGTCCTGGCTGTGATGTGCACGGCTGAAGGTGCTGACAGGCTCGTGTTGTTTCATGGTCCTGCTGGGGGCTGTTGGGGCAGGCCGGGGCACAAATGTTCAGCGTGCTCGCCTTCTGTCCCCACCATCAGTTAAACACACAACCTTCCTCTCCCAGAAAAGCCTTCACCTCCTCAGCACTGAACCATTAATGGTGTTTGGTAGGTTTGTGGTTTTGCAACTTTGCACCAAATATAAAGTTTCTTCTGGTGTTGAATAGCTTTGAATTCAACCCAGAACCAAACAGCTGAAAGGCAAAGTTAGCGTCTAACTGGTAAACTTAACGGAGCATTTAGCCGTGGAGACCAAATAAGAGCTAAAAGGAGAGCAAAGATTGGGCTTATACTCAGAAACATGACTCCAAGGAATGCTAATGTTGCTCCTTGTCTGCTGGATGTGTGAATAATCA